>NW_008678449.1:3731-29907 GCF_000695815.1 Acanthisitta chloris | reverse complement strand
GCCCGCGGAGGGTGTGTGTGTGTTGGGGGTCGCTGCTGTTTTGGGGATTTGTGACTGAGCCGCGGTAACTCGCCCCTTGGCACTTCGGGCTCCGCGCTCTCACCCCAGCGGTGCCCGCTCCAAGTTACTCGTGTCGTTATGCTGCCCGCGGTGCGCGCTGCAGCGGGACGGGGCTTGGTGCTGAGTGTCTGTGTGCGCTGTGACCCTCTCGTCCTGCTCCAGCTGTGTGCATCGCTCGGGGTACTGCCAGAGGTGTCCGCACCCCCACCGAAATCACACGGCTCTCCATCCCGCTGTGCACCCTGCATCACTCTGAAATCCCCCACAAAATCGCACAGCTCAATGCCGTGCTGGGTATTGCCAGAAATTCTCATCAAAATCATAGATTTTTTCTTTCTCCTCCAATACTATGCATCTTTTTGGGTACCGCAAGAGACACCTCCACTCCCACCACCTCCAGAATCACATAGCTTTTCCTCCCCCGGTAATACGCATCATTCTGGGTATTGCCAGAAGCATCCCACAAAATTGCCAGTTTTCCCCCGGTATTGTGCGTTATGCTACGTATTTCCAGAGAGCTACCTCAAAGTGAGATAGTTGTCTGGTGCTTTTGCAAAGTCAGGTGTAGGCTGTCCCAAGCCACTCTGCGTCCACAGTTCCCTCCAGGCAGCAGTTTCTGAGTGACTGATAATTCTGCACAGGAAACAGAAGCAGAAAACGGTGTGAATTCAGGATGAAGGGATGCTTGTTTGTGCTTGGTATTTCCTGACCGTGCTGTGGTCTGCTGGAGCTTAAATTTCATTCAGGAGTAGTTTTCGTCTGTTTCTTTGGTAATTATTTCCATTACAGGGATTCTGTTTCAGAAGGAAAAGGGTTTGGCTGGGTTTATCAGTGAGTGGTGTGCTCAGCTCTGGCTCTGTCATTTGCTGTGACTATCTCCTCTTTGCTTACCTGCAAACCTTCCACACCTGTGGTGTTTCCAGAGGAGAGGAGATGGTCAGCAGGAGGAGGAACAGAGTAGGAAAGTTCAGAAGTCATTCATGGCCTGGCAGTGATTTTCTCTCCCCTTTCCCCAGCTTAGGGGTCACTAGAGCAGAGCCCTCAGGAATTGGGTACTTACCACTGCTGCACTCTGACTGTTCTGGAAGAGGCTGTGGCTTTGTGTCCATGCAGGTTTACCCCACGCAGCACAGGCTGCCAAATCATTAGATTATGCTGCAGCCAAAGAGTCCCTCATCATGAGGTGTTCATAGGCTTCCCTTTGACTTTCCACATCCCAGGTCATGCCTGCCAAAAATTTCAGTTGGAAGTTAAAAGAGCAGTCCTTACTGGGCAAAAATGTTTACCCCAATAGGGATTTTACCAGTGTAAAGACGTAAGGACCTGGTTGATATTCTCTGGCCTTAGGACACCACCCATTGGGGTGTGCAAAGAGTAGAGAAGACACTTGAATAAGGATTCATCTAAAGCAAAGCAAATATTTATAAGCCCTGGAGAAAGGTCTTCTCCAACTCAGTGTTCATTAAATCATTTCCCAAAACAGGTGGAGTTGGGAGGTTGGTTTCAGCTCTAATAAAAACAAAGGTACAATTTTAAGAGCTAAATTTCCCTGGGTTTTTTTTTGTTCCTATGAAAATCAAAAACCAAATCCCCACCTGCCTTGACCTTTTGCATTCTGCAGTGACATCTGTGCTCAGTTACTTATTGGGCTGCTCAGAAAAACCTACAAAATATTCCCCTTTCAGCAATTGATTCCAACTTTGCTGATCTAATGTAATAGATAGTAAGGCAGGTTTTACCCCAATACTGAGACTAGCCTCTTCAAATGATGTCTCCCTGGTATCATAAGAGGCAATCTTAAAGTGTTTCAATCTTAAAGTGAGTTTCAACAGGTCTCATTACATGAGAAAAGTTATTAAACGCTATTGCAATCTCACAAAAAAAGAATAAAAGCAATGGATTTTTTTTTCAAAGAGCAGTTTGCATCAGTATTTTTCTCACTGTTTCAAAATCCTTTGCCAAAGCTGTTAATTGCACCATTTCATATTTAAAATACATTTTAAAATTAGTGTAGGGTTTTCTATCCTGGAAAATGACAAATCTGAAACCGTCCTCATATCTTGGAATTGAAGGAATTCTGCATTTTCTATTCTCAGAGCAAACATGCAAGTAAGATATAGAATGCATAAGCAGAATACTGTCTCCTGAGGAACACAGATGACTTCAGATCTCTCTAAGCTGCTAAGGAAGATTTTAGAATGCCAGTGCTCCCATCAAAACCCAGAAGTGGTCAGGCTGGATATTCAGTCATCCCCTCAGGTCTGAACTTCTTAAAACAAATCTGTAAAACCCCAATGTCAGCACGACCAGCTTGGTTCAGCCTGCTGTGGTACAACATGTACAATGACCCACTTTTCCTGGAGTGGGAAATCAATCACTGCATCGTCACACATCACTTTAGGAGCTGTAGTGGCGGAAGTAGCTTTGTTTCACATTAGCAATTTGGGTGGGCAGGGAAATGGAAAGATGTATGATGGAGATCCAGAGAACCAAATTAAACACGGTTAAATGAGAATCCATTTCCTGCACGCAGTATCTCTTTGCCCGCGGCACACTGTCTATCAACAATACACAGGTACAAATTGGCCTGGAGATGTATCTTTAACTATCCAAACAGAGCAAACTGCATTAGCAGCATGCTGCTCTGCTGGGCTGGTGCCGGGTGACTGGGGAGCATGCACATTAGATAGGACAGCTGATTCTTTCCCAGTCGCTGAAGTACTGTGGGGTGATTAAAATAACTGCTACTGTAGGAAGAGATTGAAAAGGGTCATTACAATACAGTGCAGTTAAACCAGACTGATGGGTGTTCTGCAAATCTTGCAATATTTACCGTTGAGCATAGCAGGTGCTGCCAAGGTGAAAGGAACGGGATCGGCAGCTCTGGATTGCGTGGAACAGTGAATAAAAGATAACTTCTATTTGGTTTTTTTCCCTCCTGTTTGAACAGGTAATATTTTTATGCTGCCTTCATCAACATATGGGCATCACTCCTGGGAAAGAAATGAAAGTCTGTTAATTTATTTGATCAGACATGAGAAATAATAGAAAACTGAAACGAAGACTTGCATTTGTCATATGTTTGAATTAGTGAAAAGCTGAAGAAAGCAGAAAAATATTGCAAGGATTTCAAAGATGAGAGGGTTTATTGAATTAGAAAATTATTAATAGCATTAATCATTTCCAAAACAGGCTTCTTAACATCTATAATGACTATACAAAGAATTGGAGAAATAAAAATCAAAGAAAAAAAATCAGATATAGAAAGTTAAACTTTTTTTATGTGTTTAGAAAGAAAGGTATGAGTTTGCACTGATTTACATCCAGCCAGCCTCACTGGAAAGGTTAACCTGTGGGGAAAATACTGAGTAAGGATCTAGCCCAGAAAGGATAATTCAACATGAAGTATCAAGAAGCAGCTACAGTTCAGATTACAAGTAATGTGATGTATAAACTTAGAAGTTAATTCAGCAGCCCTAGCTCCTGTTTAGTTTTGCATAGAAAGGGAAAAAGGGATGCTGAACCTCGAGTTTGTAAATTATATTATTGCAGAGTTAGTTTCTCATAGCCTCAGGACAGTGGCATTGCTCTTGGAGTATGCTGTGAGGCTTTGAAAGTCTTAACAAGGCGTCTGAGAACCTGCTGAGAACCAGAGGTGGAGGGCAAGCAAAGTACTGTGATAAAAATTAGGGCTTTACTTCAATATAATCACAGCAATGAGCTGAGTTGTTGATTTATGAAGACATAAAAATAGATGAACCCAGACACGCAGGTAAAGGAAAAGATATGAAAAATGTTGATGGGTGATGCAAACTCTAGGTGAGGTCAGACCCTGTGGGTCAGAGACTGCTGCAGGTATTACAGGCAGCACATCTGCAGCTTTGCCAGCTTTGCCAGGAATGAGCTCTGACCTGAGCAATACTGCAAGCTGTCCTGGCTGGGCAGTGTCCCTTAGGGTTTTGAACAATGTTCTTTTGGAAGACCAATACATTTATTTTCTTGTGGTCTAAAAAAGGAACCACCACCTTAGGGTAGCCTTAGGCTGAATCATTCAGAACAGACACTTGGTCACATGCTGAGATACCTGCTTGAAAGCTTCATCTTAATCTTGAAGTCAAACAGCTCTTTTGTCTCCTGAAATGCCTTCAGAATGGCTGTGTTTGTAAAAGTGTGTGTTAGTAACTGGCCCAGTGGAGGGTCAGACTGATCAGCAATGAGTTTCTCTCTTTCAAAAGCAACTGTAGTTCAGAGTCCTGTGGTACGACCTTGCTAGGGCTGAGTGTGTGTGTTTAATTCACAAATCCTCTCCTGTTAAAAGAGAAGAAAAAATTCTATTATCAGTGTAGCAGTGAGCAAAGCAAGCACATTAATGACTGGAGCTCAGGGATGTGCATGAAAGACTCAGTTTACCGTCCTGCTTGTCTGTTGCCATGTCAGTAATTCACCAGGAATATACTGTCTGCAGAATCTAAGGTGGAAACAATGAGACAACAGATTTACAAACTTCATTGTTAGTGCAAATATTGTTTATAGGTTTCAATAATATTTGGTTAAAGTCTTGGGACTATCAGTTGCAGAAAAGCGAAAGGCTTTTGAGTGGGAAGGCTCTATCCATGCTCTATGTTTTTACACTATCATGCAGCTTGCCAGGGAGATAACTGCAACTGTCAGGAGTTTTTTCTACACAGTAAAGTTGACTCAAGGACAGGCAGGGTTTGCAGGCAGTGTGAACTCAGGCTGAATATAAGCTGCTATAAGGAGCAGCAGGGGTGCAGAGTGCTGGATGTAGACATATTATAGACACAGTTAATATGAGCAATCTTCTTGCCTTTAATAAACTCAACTTCCAGACCACTTGTGTTCCAGAGGACTGCAAAAAACCAGTATCACAATGAGGTATCTGCTCTCTTAAAGGCCTCATGCATTACAAACAAAATATCAGACTCCATCTTTTCCCCTATAAGTAAATCGGTGAGAACGAATAAATTTATTGAAGGTGGAATTTCTGCTGTTCCCTTCCCCTCTTTCACTCTACTGCTGCTTTCTGCCAAAGGAGTTAGTGCAATATGCTCTGCCTTCCTGCATGAATGTCAAAAAGATGTGTCAGAAGCTACTGGTGAAGGGTAAAGTCATAGGTGTGCAACAGTCCCAAGGGGAGAGGCAATAATGGCTCTGTAACAAGATGTGACCTTCTACTATAAACCCATTGCAAATGGTGTCCAAAGCCAAGCCCCTGAAATTGCTCCACAATGAAGACCAATCAAGCAGACTGCAAAAACCACTTTCTTAGTCAATCCCAGGAGACCACTTTAAGCAAAAAAAAAAATCTGTTCTATAAATGGTAGAACCAGATTCCAAATCTGTTTAAGGATAGAAGAGAAAGTTGGAGAGGAACATTTGCCATGCCCATATTCATTCACAGATACACTCTCTTTGAGTGCAAGAATAAGATGATCTACAAACTGGTATGTTCTGGCTGCCTTTTTTAGTTGGTAATGTCTTACAACAGCTTGTACAGATGTGAATAATCACATTTTAGGAAATAATGCAGGCCCTGGAGGGGTGGGGGTGGGAGTGAGGAAAGGCCTTGACAGAACAAGGAAAGAAATAACACTCGAGAGTTACAGGGACAAGTAACTCTTGCTTTATTTTGGGTCCCTGTGTTGCAACAGAGAAATACAGGTTGTGGATTGCAGCATAATTCTGTCTTTGAGATTACTCTCTGATTTCACAGATCTGTGTTTTTGGTGGTTTGATTTTTTTTCTTCTAACATTATCGGTTACTCAAATATGGGCTTGTGTAAAGCACTCTGGATTTGAGTGTGGACAGGCAGTACATTAGCTAATATGATTCCATTAAAAAGGGATTCCATACTCAGTGCCCCAATTAAATGAAGAAGTGTCAATATTAATAAACCTCCCAAAGAAAGGGATAAAATCAGATACCCACGGTGACCCCTCAGACATGAGTGCTAGTCAGATCAATACATACCCATAAGCACTGATGGAAATAGATAAACAACAACAACGTTATCTAGGCCACTGAGATTTGGCAGTACTGCACACCCACAAAGTATCCTTTGTTTTCTCTAGTTTTGCTTTCCATTCCCTTACTCTCCAGCCAAAGAGCAGTGTCAGGAGCATGAGCTACTTGCCTGCAAACTCCAGTTTCTTGCTGGAGTTCATCCTGTCTCCCCTCGATGCCTGGTTTAAAAAGGATTTCTTGGAAGTGTAAAGATGCCATCCAAAAAGTTGAATAAGCAGTAATCCAAATCCCTGACAGCTTACATCCCTAATGCAACTGAAATGATTTTCCTTCATCTTTTCAATTGTCATCAAATACAGATCCACTGCAGCTGGGCACAACTCCACTGGGCATTTGTTTCTTGGAACTGCACCTACTAGGGTCCAAGTCAAAAGTTTTGCCAGTGCAAGGAGGGATGTGACCAAATACCACAAAAATGCAGTTGTTACTTTCTGCAGTGTTTTGCTACTTTGGGAGTGTGGCTAGGCTGTGCCCTTATCTTTTCCACCCAGATTTCATATTCATGATGCATATCTCCATGCCATCAAGGTCTGGTGACTACAGTGCACTGTGCTCACAGCTACAGTATTGGAGGGTTTAAAACATTTTAGACTTTCAGCATCTGTTTTATGTTGATTTCAGGAGAATGGGAGAAGAGGATGCCAAGTTCCAGAGAACAATAAGCACTTGGGGCCAAATTCTCCCTTTGTGTATGCTGGTGTAAATCTCACATCTCTTCATCCAGCTGACAGGTAGACTTGAGACAGTATAATATAGGGCAGAGTCAAGCCCTTTAATTTGGAAGAACACAATTGCTTCCTCTGGCCCATGCCCAGGAAAATATATTCAAGATATACAATAGATAGCAGAAGAAATTTTAATTAACATTTTTTATTGGGGGGATTGTGTAAAAATATTCCATTCTGGACTCAAAACTAGCTTCCAGAACTAAGCCAAAAAGGGGAAATGTTTATCATAAGTGACCTAACCTGGAGTACAATGTGTTCAGAACCTTGAACTCTTCCGTTAATCCACATGAATTCATAATTCCAGCTTTTAAAATAACTAATGCTGTCCAAATAGATTTTACCATCTATTAAAGGCATCATCTTAAGACACATTGTTGAGGAGAAAGCAAACAGAGAATGAAGCTGTAAGAATAATTCATAGCTAAGAAAGATGAGACCTCATCATTCTTCCCAAAGCGTCACAGTTTGTAAAATATTACTTTTTTTTTACTTTTTTTTTTTTTTTTCTGCGGCAGAAACACAACTGGACAGCATTATTCTCTAGCGGTCAACATGAATTGCTAGCTGATGGGCACTGCTGAGCTCGGGAGTGTTCGCTGGGCATCCCTGCATCCCGAGGCACAGAGCCACACGGGGGAGTCTCTCTGCACGCACCGAGAAGTTCGTGTTGCATAAATCACTCGCTTTCAAACCCGATTTCTC
Organism: Acanthisitta chloris; assembly: GCF_000695815.1. Lineage (NCBI taxonomy): Eukaryota > Metazoa > Chordata > Aves > Passeriformes > Acanthisittidae > Acanthisitta > Acanthisitta chloris. The sequence continues at coordinate 22,371 of NW_008678449.1, read as the reverse complement.
CGTGCTGCCGCTGTGTCAGCCTGTCTGAGAGATAACACAAGATCTGCAACACTTGGCACAGCAAAAAAAAAACCCCAAAACCGGAGCCGAAACCACGATGTTTCTATAACAGAGCGGCTCGTAAGGATGGTGGGGTGGATTTTGGTGGTGGTGGGGAAATCTGTGCTGAGATTTTCTTTATTAAAGACTGAGCCGTCAAATTTAGGCTGGTGTTGCCATATAGAACACTAAGAAAAGTTAAAGAAAGCTCAGCCATCAGTAATAAAATAAAAGAGTTTGTGTAATCCATTAGGAAAGCAGAAGGTGGGCCAGGCTCGTTGCAGGGCACGGCATCATGGAATCTCAGCACAGCAACAGTGGAACAGCAGTGCTGGAGTAGAGTCCAGGCCTTTCAGCATCACATTTCTCATTGCAATGGGTAGCATAGCCTTCTACCATATAGTACAGGAATGCTGGGCACAGTCTATGGTGTGAGCAGTCTCTGGGTGCATCTGTCCTGGGATTTAATGAGACTGGTAAACGAGCCTGGACAATACCTGCCTTTCATGAAGGACAGGCCATGAGCAGTGGACATGCAGCTTGAAGAATTTACAGCATATATTGAGCAGTGAACCATCCTCACTCCCTGAGTCCATCTCAAATCGGGTGATACAGCAGTGGTGAGATCTGAACAATGCACAAAGGGAAGTGTGGACAAAGATCTCTCAAAATGGCACAGGTTTTCTTGTACTGCATAGACCATCCTAACAAGCTTTCTCTTGGATTTTTATACATCATTCTTATGACCTTACCATGCCACGCAGGACACTTACATTCCCATCTCATTGTTACCTGCTACTAATACAGACGGCTGCTAGCACAATATACCATTATCCAGCAAAACAACATGTACTGACAAACTCTGTTTAGTGAGCATTGGCTACCAGTCTGAGAAAGCCAGGGTCACTGCTGAACAATACCAAGAGAGGTCTCACTAGCTTCTTCTCCCTCCTCCATTCAATGAGCTGTTAATAGACAAGCTGTTAGAGAGAAAAAGAACTAAATAGTTTACAAGCTTACATTTGAAGGCCTGTGAATTGCATTAGCTGAGCCAGCTGAGTGAGAGCCAAGGCAATCTCCCCATGATTGTAGAAAATGTGGCATTGAGGCATGTGGAGGCAAAGAAAGAATGACAGTGACCAGGTTTACAATATGCAAAGCTGGAATAATTACTGCTTTCCATGGCATAGAATTTTTAGCTGAACAGCAATATGGAATAAGCATCTCCTTTAAATGCACAAGTGTGTGTGTGCGTTCATATTTTAAAATATTCTGTCTTATATGCAAATATTAATTTGCAGCCTTAATAGAAACTTTTTGAAGTTGAGTTTTAATATTTCCCCATTGGAACTTTCTCCCTCCTACCCCTCTTTCTCTACTGCACAGGCCACTCCCAGTATGAGCAATGACCACAGTCTTTTATTACTCGCTGTTTTCTTTGGGCCTAGCAGTTATGTACAGGAATGTGAACCACTTCCAATACAATTACCTGGGCAATTATTTGGGATCTGTGGAACTAGAATGTGCAGCTGAAAATTTTTGGAACCCTTTGGTTACCAGCCAAGAGACTGACGGAGTTATTTTTACAAATCCTTTCTGTTCTTTAACTTAACCAGAGGAAAAAAAAGTTTCATTCATTTTAAGACAGTCAGTGGCAGAAAAGAATGAAGGAAATGACAGCTAAAAAGCAGCCACTACTGAACAATGATAATTCAAAATTTCTACCTTTGAGAAAACCTCAGAAACTTTTAAGGGGTCAGATTTTCACACAAAAGGATTGTTTTGGATCAAATACAATTTTCGAAACTTTTAGGTTAAAGATTTCTACTTGCTTACAAATTTTCTTCCTTATATTGTCTTCCCAACTTTATAGAGTTTTTGGTTAGAAACAAGCCAGGTGCTGTCCCTAACCCATTGCTGCAATGACAGCAGTAAGAGCTGAGGTAGCTGGTTTAATACAGCCCTTACAAACAACCTGAGGGGATGGAGCAATTGCTGAGAGAGATTTCTGCAAAGGATAGTGGTGACTTTTGCTGTAGCCTCCACTAACGGGTGACTGTCTTTGATAGCTCATTTGTAGTCCAGTTAAACCAGCAGAAATAAGCCCAACAGAAAACACAAGTTTGTTTTTCAAAAACAAATTTTTTGGTACATTATCACATAGATGGTTCACAGACTGGACTAACTTGGGTCAGTGATCCAGATAACAGCTTTTCTAGTCAGGCTTGAGCTTTGCCCATTAAACTTTGTCTCAGAATCTGAGTATCTTAACCACAGAGAAACTTCAGTCATGCTAAATTAAAGTACCATCCATCTATCGCTTACATCTGAAAGGAAATTATTATTCCACACAGAAATCCAACATCCCTCTACATGGAGTGAGAATTTCTGCCACCTTTTTAAGACCACTGGCAAAATTCCTGTTAACCTCAGAAGGGACAGAGTGACTTGCTGAATTGTTAGATGCTCTCTTTGGCTTCCAGCTCTGCAGTAACAGTGCATCAGCCTCTTGAATTATATTCAGACCACGTGGAGATTATGCATTTTCAGGTCCTTGATTATGAAAATTTTTCAAGTATTTGCTGAGAAAAATTCCTTTTAAAGGCTTCAGAGAAACCATCATGTCAAGGGCAGTTTGTTTCAGTGAAAGGCTCAGGATTTATCTGATCAAACCTGGGAATCATTCTCTTTTGTTTCAGTGGGTTGATTTTCCTGAGCTGTTCAGTTTGCCCTCCTGTTGGATCCTTTCATTCAAGTTAGTAGTTTCCTTAGGTTGGCTGATCTTTATTTCTGCTTTTAATATTCTCTATCGATTTTATTGTAGTGTACTTACATGCTGTTCAACAGTCCTCTATTACTGTAAATAAAACCAGATAAATAACTTGGCTTTCTTTCTGCATTTAAATGTTTGGCAGCAGCCACCTCCACCCTAAACTGAGCATTTGACAGTGTTACTGCCAGTATCTGTGAGGGCAGCTCTGCATACCCTCACATGTCACTAGTGTCCATGCTAGTTAGATAAAGCTAGCTTGGAGTCTGCTGATATTAGTGCTGGCTTTATCTAGCAAGCAGAGGTACCAGTAGCATCTGTGCATCTGTTGGATGTGCAGATGGAGGCAGCTGCCCTCTTAGACACTGGCAGCAATAGCAGTGTTAACACGTGCATCTATGACCAAGAGAGATACTGCTTATCTGCAGTATATGGCAAAGTCACTGAGGCTCCTGTTCTCAGATCAGACAGGTGTTATTCCTATCTATCACTGACACACTTTGGCTTAACTAGTCACTTGAATAACAATGATAAGATCCAAAACACAGCTTCATCTTTCTTCTCCCATGTGACTCCTCTGCCCTGGCCTGTTTCACTGTCCTCGGGGAAACAACCAACACCGAGTATAGAAGGTGCATTCCTCTGGCCAGCAAGAGTCTGCATGGCATTGCCAGCACCCACACTCCCTTCAGACTCCTTGCTGTTGGTGCTGTTATCAGCACAGCTGGAGGTCAAGGCGACTGCTGAAGGGCTGGGCAGTGCCTGGAGCAGAGCCCACAGCCTGTGCTGGGCACTGGTGCAGTTTGCCATGGCTGTGCTGACCCACTGGGTCTTGGCTCCTGTCTTGCAATGGGCCTGTCCTGTGAGCAGACACATTACCACAGCTTATCCAGCTAGTTTGGGTGTTGATAGCACAGCAGCTGACTTGACTGCTTGAATGACTGCCAGAATCTGCTGGAGGCTCTGCAATCTGCTGAAGGCAGCACAGGGCCAGTGTCAGTGTTGTTTCTCCCTGACCGAGACAGATTGGGTTGGGTGGTGCTCCATGAGTCCCCAAGACTGACTGCACCGAGTCTGAGGGGCTCAGTACTGATGTCCTTTACCTCTGCCAAGGTTACAGATTTCAGTCTTAATGTAGGTCACACTTACTCCTCTTGAAGTCCTGTAAGTTTTTTTCCTGTTATGTCTGTAAGTTAGCTCTGAAGATCAAACCTGGGCAGAGGTTCAGATCAGCACTGCCAATAGACATCTATATTTGTTCTCCAGAAATATACAGATGTATCTTCCTGCTGTGCTTTGCATGGCTGCAGCCCAGATAGCCTGTAAAACAGACCTTCATGTGGGTTATGTTCACATCCAGACATGCTGAAACAGTGCCAACATTTTCTCCAATGCCCCAAATTTTAAAGTGTGGAGTTACTGGTTTTGACTCACTTTTACTGAAGTACATACTTGAGATCCAAAAAGACTGTGTTCTTTTAAATTTGTTCTCGTAAAAACAAATCTATTTCAGTTACTTAATACAAACTCTTTTGAAAAAAAAAAGCTGCAGAATATCCTTGTAAATATATTGTGAAAGCAAGTAATTAAAATAGCCAAAATAATAAGTAAAATCACATAACTTTAAGAAAGCACAGAAAGGATGATCAAATAGCGTAAACCCAAATAAGATTAATTTAAGTTAGAGACTCAATATAGGGTGTATTGTATTCTTTGGACTGAACAGAAATGCATACTGTGCAAGGGTGTTCTGAACTCATTAAAGAGTAATCTTTGTACACAACAGTAGTGCTGTGCAAATAAGTGTTGTGAGGCAAAATAAATAAATTTTGAGGAATGAATTACCTTAGCAGTAGTTTGCCTATTAATTAGAACAAAAAAGGAAGTCTAGCAGACAACGCAAAGAGATAAATAAGGAAGAGTTCAAGTTGCCATAACAGCTTTTGCTATTCTTTCACTTTACTTTTTGCTAATTCTTCCTCTTACAAGCTTTGTGGGGTTTCCTTTGAAGGGGGAAGGGAGCCAAGAGGATGCATAGCAATTTTGCTCCCACTTGAAATGCTATCTTAGGGTCTTTCCTCAAAAAAGGTTAATTGTAACTTGATCCTTTTGTTCTAACAGGGCAAAGGAGTGCAAACTAGGATGGAGAAAGAATTAGAGAAGATTTAGCTAAGTTGCATGTATTCTAGACAGCAAGACCTGTTCCCCTCAAGCAGTTAAGGAATTAACCAGTGGAATTTTATAATTATTAGTGAACATCTCTCAGAACCTGTGGAGAATAGGTCAAGTCCCAGAAAGCTAGAGGAGGGCAAATATAGGACCTGCTTTCAAGAAAATGGACAAAGGAACCCTCAAGAAACCACGTATTTCTCAGCCTAACTTTAAACAAGATATAACTGGAAAGAATAAATTAGATATTATAACATTTGTAAATGACACCATTTTGGAAGGGACTGGAAACCCTAGAGCACCACAATTAGAACTAGTGCTCTTAGCAAACCAGGGAGATTATTTCAATTTAACAAGGTCACATTCACTCAAGTGAAATAAAAAGAACTATATATAGGCAGGAGAAGCCAAATCTCCACACAGCAAAAAAGCCAGCAGAAGCCTGGAAGATCTGAAGGTGATAACATCCACAGTAAATGAGAAGTGAGATGTACTTGTAAGAAAGCAAATCTTGTAAAATGTACTAACAGTAGCACTCCTTGTAACATGTCAAACATCATTACTCTGCTGTGCTCAGAACTATTGGAGGTTTACCAGTTTACCCAGAATCTGGCTTAAGTACAATATTTTTAAATAAAAGGTTCAGTCCCACTGGACAGGAACAGGAATAAATAGAAACCTATAGACACATAAGCCGTGAGAAAAGTTTGGAGATACTGAGTTTGTTTCCTGTACACAATTGAGGGGATAATGATAACAGACTTCCAGTGTGTAAGAAGCTACTAAAAGAAGATAGTAATCTGTTATCCACTGAGGTTAGGGCAGGAAATATTGCTTTAATTTCCAAGAAAGGAGATTTAGGTTATCTTTCTAACTATAAACCTAGGTAAACACTGGAACAGGCTGCTAGAGTGTCTGAAGAATCTCCATTACTTGGGGGTTTAAAGAACAGATTAGATAAAAGAGCTGTCAGCCTTGCTGGGTATACTTGATCCGCATTCCTAGGCAGAGGTGGACTTACACCAAACATCCTTTAAGCTCCTTGCCAGCCTGACCTTCCTCAGCTCCTGAAGTGCTGTAGTTGCAAAGTTTTGCAGTTGCATGCACAGCCTAATTTTAAGTAAAACCAAACAGAAACAATCAAAACCCAAACAAACAAACAAACAAAACCCACATAAAAACCCACACAAAAAGATACTTGAAAATGTGGATCCTGGCATTGCAAAGATCAGAGGTGAATAAAACGAATCAGCATCTTTTTGCTAACTCTGATGATTCCAGATCCAGCTGTGTTTTAACAGAGGAAGGAGTAGGGTTGCTGAAGGTGGGGAAGGCAGACTTGGGGAATAGCAATATCTATTTGGCTACTCATCCTCTAAGAATCTTCTCTGGAAGTATCTCCTGGAAAAGCTTGGAAGCTCTGGTTCTGTTTTTTCTTGTCTCTTCTTTTGTGGAGTCCAGGGAGAGTCAAGAAAGAGACTTTTTGAGATCCATGAGCCAGAACTTGGTTGGAGATGAAAGGAGAACAGTAAAGGGTCTCTCTGGACATCATGGCCAGCAGTTCCATGTTCTTCTCCAGCACCACACAGTCTATGGTTTGAGACAAGAGGAGCCCCAGAATGGAGCTCAGAGGGTGTGTAAAGGAACAGAGGAAAGCAAGAGAGTGTCTTTTAGAGATTCCTCCCCTGCACTGGGAGCACCTATTCCCCACACATTGGTGTCCCAACACAGTGAAATTTGCTGGGACAAAAGTGGCAGATTCAGCACACATTGGGGTGTAGTTTAATATTTCTTCAACTCTCCTCAGGCACTACTTTTTTTTTTTTTTTGCATGTTCAATTATGCTGTGGATTTATTGATAAATAAATCAAGTCTCTGCTTTCCATTTTCACACTGAGAGAAGCCACAGCTGAGTTGCAGAATTTCAGGAATACATTCATCTAAGCACGTGAAATTCTCTCTGGTCTTTGAATCCTCTTGCAGATAAACTATTCTTACCATATTTATGGAGCACCGGATTTTCAACACTCATTTTATAATCCATAGTTCTCTGCCCTTTTGCAAATAACTTCTGCTTTGCCCTGAAAGGCAGTTTCTTTCAGCTCACACAGCCTATGTGTTTGTGTCTGTCTGCATTATTGATACCTCCACTAAAGCCATTCCTCTTTTCCATGTTCTTATAATGGTGCCTATCATGTAATATTTGGACAGCTACTTGTTGTTGCTGATGAGAGTTTGTCCACTGCTCCCACCTTTATCACACAAGCTTTCAGCACAGTTTTGAATTGTTGAGCCTTCAGCAGAGTCCCAGTAGCAGCAGATGTCCATTTCACAAGTGAGTTATCAGGTATCTGGTGATGCTTGGAGTTTGATCTTGGCTTTCCTGAATGATGCTTTTTCATTTTGAAAACTCATGCTCTTGATGTTTGTTTGTAAGCCATCGTAGTTTTGTAAGTTCCACCCAGCCAAACATCAAAGACATGATATTCTTCTAGATTAGTTACACTGAGATGTAGATTCTCTTTAGACAAATTGTAAGTAGTGGTTCCTACATATTAACTCTCTGTTTAAAAATATCTGCATTCCACAGCTGAGGGATGAAGAGAGCAATATTGCCCTCCTTTTCTTCCCGATGTATCTTGACCTTAACTAGGAAAGATCCTTCCCAATCCAATCCATGCTGAGGTTCAGAGAAGCACACTGTGACATCAGACCTCACTACTCTTTCCACCTCTGCCCTCAGCCCTGGGACAATAGCTCAGTGCTGATGGGAACCACAAACTGGGATTAGGGATTAGACTGGCAGGAGGCAATGGCTCCAAGTCCTCCTAGAGCATCTCGTTTTGTCATGCCCTGCAGAGACATTGTAACCACATTTAGATTTCTTGCACATCACCTTCTGCTGAGCTACTTACACACTAAAGTACTGCCCAATCCCTATAGTGGGATACACCTGGGAAAAACTCTGTTCCCAGGAGTTAGAAGGGAAAGGCTCGTGGGTTGTCAGTATCAGTATTTTAGCAAACTATACACCCCCAGAGGAGGTGTTCCCTCCCCAGTTCAGTCTGTTGATACTTATGTCTGAACTAACCAACTCTGCTTTTCACTGTCATTTGTAATTACAATCTATAAATATTTTACATTACTTTAAAATCAGGTTTTAAAATATTTAAATTAATTGGGGCTGGTGAATTAGATAGCCAGGAATTTGAAAGCGAGCTTGTCTAATCCTCTGTGTGCTGTTTTCAGCTTTTAACTATAGCCCAAACGCTCCCATTTTCTGTAGGATAAATCAATGGCAGAAAATTTTACTTGCAACATATGAATGGTTTGACTCAGTTATGAATGTTTTGTGTTTTCTTGCAATTATTTCAGCTAACTGAAACCAGGCTGAGTTTCCAGGCTGCCAAAGTATGAATGTGGATGGATGGGCATCACAGAGGATCTCCCTGAGCATTGTAAAATTTCAGAGTTACAACTGGGAGTGATCTGTAAAATGGGAGCCTGTTGTGATATATGCTGTAGTCGTGCTGTGTGCTGTGCCCCATGCAGCACTCCCTGTATTTCCTAAGCTCTGCTTCAGCAACAAAAAGACTCAGTGAATTCTCAGAAGATATTCATTTCCATACTGCATCCAGTGACCACATCAAGGCCTCCAAAGGATGTTACCAAAATATTATATGTCATAGATATGTGGTGGCAATTGCCAGTATGTCCCAGAAATGTGCTGAGTTCTGTAGTGACTACTTGTAGCAATAATCCCCCCAGACTGCATGCTCAAAATTTAGTTTTTATTTGTCATTTGAGATACATATAAAGGAAACTTCAAGAACTGAATGTTATTACTTAGTACTGTGATGTTTCATTTTACCACAGGCTTGGGTAGTGTCTGGTTTGAAGTGAATTACCAGTGAAGACAATGTAGAGACCCTGAGTTTATAAGGCAAAGGAAACTATTAAAGGCAAAAGAAGCTATTATGCTTATCAGAGTTGTTTTTAGGGAGGTTTTCTTTTCTTAATAAGCTCAAACAAGCTATTATCTTTAATAAGTAGCTACTAGTCTGAATTTCAAACCAAATACTGTCAGTCTTATTCAACAAATCCATCCATTCATCTACCAGATTGTGCAGTGAGTGTATCTTTCAGGAGAAGAAGGAGAAGCACTCATGGATGAAGGAACATTCCTGTAAGCTCCATGACCGTATATGGAGTTATTCACCTCTTGTTCTTTTTAACCATGAAGCGTGAGGTAATATTTAAGAAATATTTCTGGTATGAAACTCAAAGATGCTGAATAGCAAAGCACAAAGCATGGTATGAAGTTGTGGCAGGGAAGGTTTACGTTAGATATTAGGAAAAGGTTTTCACCCAGAGAGTGTCTGGGCACTGGAACAGGGAAGTGGTCACAGCCCCAAGCCTTGACAGAGTTCAAGAAGTGTTTGCACAATACTCTCAGGCACATGGTGGGATTCTTGGGGTTCTCCTGTGTGGGGCAAGGAGCAGGACTTTGATGATCCTTGTGGATCCAGCTCAGGATATTCTATAATTGTATGATTAACTGATACCTTTCAGATATTTTTGTAGAGCTTAAGGATGTGTGAGGTCAGTGTCTTGTCTCACACTCTTGGTGTTCCTAGAAAAAAGAGGAAGTTTTGGGCAACACATATTTAGGATCTTCTCCTTAAATCTAGATCTTGCACTAGGTTATCACCTTGTGTATTATCCATAGGCTGAAGCAAACTATGATTTCCCCTATTATCCTACTTAAAGCCTCGAAATAGGGTTTATTTCACACACAGTGACTAGGTGGGAGCAGGGAACAGTGTGATTGATTTTCGCTGTGACAAAAGCCACCTGGTTCTGCTGGAGAGAGGACAGGGAGGAGGAATCAGACTCCCTCTTAGCTGAGCTCTTCATATGTTTCTGCTCTACTAGTTTATCTAAGGCCATTTTTTTCCCAGTTTGACTCTCAGCAAGTCATACTTTGCATTCAAAGGAAATCTGTCTCAGGACTGTAATCATGGAATAAATCGACCTATGCAGGGCCTCCCTGAATCTGCATTCCCTGAAAAATCTCATACCCAACACGTTTATGAGGAGCCATTCAACTAGCTGACTATGTGCATAAAGCATTTGAAAACACTAACCTTATCTGCTCAAGAGTCGGCAGCAAAATGTACGGCCACGTTGGAGTTTCTGGCAGTGCTGGAAATAGTGCCTGCTGAGCAAATAAGGTCAGAGTGGGTGGGTGAAAATAGATTGTTCTCAAAATTTGGCACATAAAACTTTAAAAGTGCTTTGTGAACAGAAATCATTCTCTCAGGTCTTGATCCTGCAAAAGCTAATGTGGGTAGACTTCTCAAGATCATAAATTTAAAGATCTGTTTATGGTTTTTTGGAGGGTGGGGGTTTAGGCTAAGTAAAAGAAGGTGAAACTTTAGCCATAGGAAGTTTCACCTTCAAAGGAAGATACTCATGTCTTTCTCTTTATTAGTTTTCCTGTGAGGAAAATACTTGACTAATTTTTTTTTTCATGTGCCCACTCTTTCAAAACTTAAGAAGGAGTTCCTCTAAGGCACTTGTTTTGATTTTTCCACTTAGGTATTCCAGGAACTTGCTTAAATCATTTGATGTTTGTGTTAATAACATAAAATCTTAGTGATCTGAAATCTTTATGCAATTAAACAAAATAATACAGCTCCCTACATGGAACTAAAGTAGTTCGGGGAAATTCTCAGTGGAAATAAGGATGACTCATTCTTCAAGCAAACCCAACAATTAAGAATATATATGCTATCAGTTCCCAACTGGAAAAAAATGGGACATTTATATAATAAATGGCTTTCTTCACCTATGTGGAAAGATGACAAGGTATTTGTTCCAGCTGAGACTGCATTCAGGAATATGTTTACCAGTACTCAAGTTTATTCTCAAGAGCAGCATCCAGTGAATAAGACTATACTGGTGGCAATTTTAAGCCTCACATATTTGTAAAATCATTATGCTGTCAGTTCTTTCTGATGCCAAAGCCTGCATGCTGTGCATTTAAGAGTTTAAGATGAAGGACTGAAAAAAATTTCTACATTTAGGCATTTAGAACCAAATAAGAGTTGTGATTTGGGCAAAATCCAAAGAAAGAAAACCTTCTAACGAAAAAGCAGCCTTAGGTGCTAGAAAATCACTATCTTCCTGATAGAGGTACATAATTTTGAAACTTTATCTGCCGTTCAAAGTCTTCCTTTGGTGCCAGCATGCCAAATTCATTTGTGGTCTAATCACAGCCACGTCACTGCATGCCTTGGGCTGGGTGATGGACATTGTAAGCAGCAACACAAACCCTTGGATGCATTTAGATCACCTCTGCCATTTGGGTTTTTGCCTGTCTTGCTGACAGAGAGATTCCTGTGTGCAGGAACTCAGCAACTCCTAACGTAACATGTTGCCAGGGGTCTGTTCCAAATTAATCATGCATTGGCACTTGTCTCTGCTCCAGACCAAAGCAAATCAGCCAGTCCTCATGCTGAAGGCTATGTGGGCCTTTAGTATTCACAGATAGGTGTCAGTGATATTGGCAGCACTACTTGGTACCCCAGAGCCCTGTTTTTCCCTCAGCACAATTTGAAATCCCACATTATGTATCTCTTATGCTATTCTACGCTGTTTTCCACTGAAATCTCATGTTCTTTTCAACAGGTGGGGACCAAGGCTGTGAGGAGAGACAGACAGGGTCACAGAGAAGGCTGAGAGGGCTGGAACAGTCCTTTGGCTCCTGCCTATCAGAGCTCCCCTGTGCACAGTGGGGCAGCAGCATTGCCCCAGTGCAGGGCTGTGTGAGAGGACACACTGCACTGTCAAACTGTCAGATACCACACGGGTGGCACTGCACAATGACCAGAGCCAGGCACCTTTTTATAACCTCTCCACTGCAAGGGCTTCCATCTAAGAACCACTCAGCTGGTTACAACAGCAGCTTTACTGAACCTATGGTTTTATCAACACCAGCACATCATCTGTCCTTGCATCCTTTGACTCTTCAGAGGCAGTTTGTCAGGAAGCACAGTGTCTATTAAACATGCAGCTCGACAGATACAGCTCTCCTGATAGAGAACTTCATTACATGTGTGTCTCTGCTTGCACAATACACCCAGTTACACTGCTTCCTTCCTCAGGAGTGGGATGGCTTTTTAACTGAGACAAGATTTGATCCATGGTGTTTATAGCACATATTGGATGAATGCTAATTTGCAGGAAGTCTTTACAAGTGGAAAACCTTGCTAAAACACATATTATTGAATGGATATCTTGCTGTGCTTGGATCAATGAAGATTATACTGTGGCTTAGGCCTAATCTTACGACAATTCAGCAATTGAATCCCCTTATGTTAGGCTGCTGGCAATGTTGCAGGATGCATTTTGTATCTGCTGATTAACTGTGTTCAGTTTGTGCATAAAATGAAAAAGAAATCAATGAAAACACTTAGAAAACTAAAACAGAGAAAGACATGGACATATCAAAAAGCAAAAGAGAGGAGACAGTCCTGTAGATTTTGTAGTGAAATTTAAGATTTCTCTGAATCAGCATCTTTTTCTTGGTATCCTGGAATGATTCTTTGGTCATCACGCTGAAAATTTAATTTTTAAACATTTAGTGCTTAAAGTCCTAAGATAGCAGCAGCTCTGGAGATGTGGTGGCTTTACACAGGAACACTGCATGAGACCCACTGGAAAACCATCAGCCAGGACTGTGATGCTTGATAACATGGTCAGACAATGTTTCAGACTGGATTCCTGGAATCTTGCATTTGTGGGGAAGGGGGCAGGGATGGTGGTCTCTAGTGCTTTCCTACACAGTTGCAAGCAGTGAGAGGAGAGAGGCAATCCTAATGTTTCTGCTTAGGGGAAAAAACTTCAATCACATCTCATGCCTTATTAGATATTGGCAACTACACAGAGGCAATTTGAGCATACTCCACAGAAACCCAGGCAATGTTAGTTTGGGTTGCTCAGGGAACTGCATGTTATGAATATGGAGAATTCACTTCTCCCTATTTAAGTGTTTTGGAAGTGATTTTCACTGTTGGATTAATCTCCAAATGTGAAAAAAATGTAGGCAGAGCAGCCTAGGTTTTGATCTTGCAAAGCATTCCCAAGGTTTGTCACTTGGTTCTTGCTAAGTGGCTTCATGCAGCTAGGGATACATCTTAGCATGTGTATTTAATGCTTTTGAAAGGTGCTTAGCTGACAGTCTCAGAGGATGACTCCTGGGCACAGTCTGCCTTCAGATATGTGCAAGCTACTCCCCTTGATATCAGCAAGAACTGCCTCTGCTTATGAGAGATGTAGGCAACTTATATTTTACTGCTGTCTTTCCTCTGTTGCTTTGACATATTGGCAACCCTGAACCTTCCCATTTTTAATTATCCCTTTTAATTCTTGCACAATTGATCAAAGTGTGCCTACTGGAAGTCAGTGATGGAACTGCAGCTCTATGAATGCAGCTTACTTCATCATTTTAATCTTTAAACTAGCCTCAGCATCCCTTGATGATTTCTATAATTCCCCCCAAATGCCTCTACTGAGTATATTATTCTGTATTTCTCTATGTTCTTACACCTTGATCTGATGCAGAATTGTCTCACATTGAATTTGTGTTCCAGTGTCTGCTTTTGTATTTGCATCTCTTGCACTGCTTTCCAAATGTGTCTGAATTTGGAAGAAGTTCCTCTTCAGAGATTATTGCTTCTCCTCTCAAAGACCTGAATCTGCTTTTGCTTCTTTGGTCTTTGGCCACTATTTCTGCTCACAGATCTAGCTTTCCAGTTCCTTCTGTTTTATTCTGGTACCCAGTGGTGCTCACAGCACCATCCAGATTGAGCTTGGGCACAAAAAAGAGCAGGTACCTAGAGTGGCAGACTGTCATTGGTGTCAAAACTGCTAGGGCTTGGCTGTGAGACATCCCTCTGTTTTGCTTGCCCCCGAGCAGTCCTGACAGCCCCTGATGCCACAGGAGAGGGCAGGGCAGGCAGGAAGTGAGGCATGGGAGCCCCATCCTCCCCACTCCTCCCACGAAAGCAGAAGGTTCTGCCTTACTGTCCACAAATCTCTTGCTCCTCAGTCCTGGTTATTTCCTTCAGAAGAGCAAAAATTACATTTGCCTGCGCTTCTGAGAAACCAGGAGCTTTTTTTCTGATGCCATCAAACTGAAGCATTGTCTGCACTACACCTGCCTTAATATTCCCCCCCTGCCAGCTTCCATTCCCATTGCTTCGGCTTTGTCATGATTTGAATCATCTGCTCTCTGAGAGTAATCAGATTAAAATATTAGGTTTTTACATTTGAGATTTCTTTTCCTGACACTCACAGAAAAGAACTGCAAGGTGAGGTGGTTCCTCAAAAACTGCTATCACAAAGTCCTATATTTCCCCAACTAAGTTGGAATTCACATTGTCTGTCTCTAAACATCACTTGCATAGATTATTTTACCATTACCATTAAAAGACAATGTCAACAAGTTCTTCTTATGCTGTACTGCTTTTCTAACTTCTTTTCTATTTTAATTTAAGCTCAAAGCTAACCATAGCCCTCCCACTGTTCAATCTCTTGCTTCTCTGCCAGAAAATCATCTTTTGTAAGTGTTATATTTGTAACCTTAAAGGACACAAATCAGAAAGGAATTTTTGGTTTTCAAGTTATGCTCAAAGGTTAATAACTGCAGTTTGTAGTGCCAAATACTTTTTCCTGTGATGTTTCTACCAATGTGCAAGCAAATCCTGCTTTTCTGATTAGTGGGAAAAAAAATCAGATAACCCCAAGTGGAAATCATACTAAATCTGCCGAGATGTTAATGTGCTAAGAAGCTGATCAGGCCTTAGATGAGATGAAAAAAGACCTCTATTTCCTCAGAAATAAAGATTCAGGTGAAGAAGATGAATAAAGTCCCGTGGATAAAATGGAAAGTAAAGATCTTTCTCTTGTTTACAATAAAGTGCTGCTAGAGGGTCTCCCAAGAGATTTCTGTTAGTCCATAGATTTTAGATTCCTGAAGTTTAGTTGTTTCAGCACAAAAAATGATGAAATAACATAAACCGATGTCACAGCATATCCTTTTGCCTTAGAATCAGCTGTCTTTGATGTTGACCAAGGTACTACATCTCATTATTTGTAGTTTAGTTTAGGTTCATTTTTCATGGCAGACCTAATGGATTCTTTCAGGCTTGCAAGCCTGAGTGAGCTGGGCAGGTGAGGCCTGGCAGCCACCCCTGGCAGAGATCCATGACATGGGTACAACTAAACAGCTTCCCTATAGTTTGATCTAGAATATCATCACAAAAGCCCATTTTGATAACAGATTAGTGCACCACATACTTAGTGTAATAGTGTACAAACTCTGATTAATACATTTACATTTTATCAGTAACTGTAGCCACATACACACAAAACTGTTTGTACATTAAACAATGCTGACACGAACATGGTTATGTAAGTGTATGTGTCTTTGGCACGTAAAGAGTAATTTTTATTGTGTTTAACTGCAACAGCCACATTTTTATTAATTGGTTATAAATTCCCTTACCACAAGACTTCTCAAATATTATAAATTGTTCTTATCCTCAAAGAAACAAGCCCATTAGGCTTCAGAGTGTTGTCTCGTTACCACTGTACATCTGTGCATAGATTGAGGCTGAGGAATGACTCAGCAGCACTCAGACAGGTACAGTCAGCCTGGGCTTCTCCTCGTGGTCATATTCATAAGCAGAAGGTCGATAGGTAAAAAGGTAACAGAAGGTTTCCTCCAGGGCTGCATCTAAACCCCAAACCACATCAGCGGTGGGGCCTTCCTCTTTTATTTCCCAGGCAGCTGTTTTACATGTCTTGAATCGTGTCTGAGGATTTTATGGGGAGGAGTTTTGCTAAGTGCTAGCCAGGTTGCAGCCTGTCTTCCTGCCCTGGTGCAAATGGAGAGGCTATTTTTCCCTCCTTGTGGACACAGGAGTTCTTGGGTGCAGACTGGGAAATACTATTGCTCAGGACTTCTAAAGCTTGTAAACTTTACAGGTTCCTGACTGCCCTGCAGTGTGCCTGATTATTTCCAGCCCAGGTTCATACAAGCTGCCTTCAACAACTCTGTGGCATGGGGGTGCAGCAGGTTTGCTCCCATTTTTCTGTGCAGTAGGTAGTTATGTGCTGAAGTGATGTTAAAGTGGTGGCCTTTTCCTCCTGCCCAGGCAGGTTTCTGCCACTGAGCAGGAAGGCTCTAACCAGCTGCTGTCCCACTGGATTTTATTTGTGATGGTCCCCACCATGTTCATCCATCAGCTGTTGGCATAGGGTGACATTAGTTCCTTCTCATTTCTCATAGCTGTACTCTGGGTTTAGCAAAATCTTAGCTTTTAATCTCAACGATGATAATTTTCAGAAAGTGTTTAATAAGCTAGAAACACTCCTGAATTTTTGGAATGAAGTTTAGGGGGTTTAATGTAATTCTCACCTTTCAGCTATTGGTTTCAACTTTGCCTTTCATTCTTTTGAGTTGTTCCTTGTCATGTTCTAGTTCAGAAAACATTAAAAGTAACCTTTTCCTAATGTTACAAGATATCAGGAGAGTTGTCTGCCTGGGTAATGGAAGTGTTTAATTTCAAGGGTGGGGATGTTATCATCTGACTAATACAAAGGAAAGGAATTATGTCTAGAGGCAAGGTCCCTGGACTGGGACTCAGGGAGTGTCTTCCCATCTCCACTCCATGAACTTCTTTCTGCTGTTTCCTCTTTTAAGCTCTCTATATCTCATTTACTTAGGCTTTGAGATCTTTAGGGTAGAGGCTCTACAATGCACCAGTGCACTACCTGAAACTATGGGCCCCTGAATTCTGTTTGGAATGTCTGGGTACTATCATAATTGAGAAAAAAAAAAACCTCTAATCATTGACTTAGCATAGGAAACAGGCAAGCCAGATCCAGATCACTCCTAAAGGCACTCTGTTCACCACCTCAGCCTTTTACCACAGACTAAAGTCGGTTCTTTATATGTTTCCGCACCAGTAAAGTGTATGTTGAAATTCTCATCTCCCTCCTAGGGGTGTTATTAGGTTTAATACATTAACATTTATAAGTACTTTTATATGCTTGGATGAATGTAGCTATAGATATACAGTAATGCTCTGCATTAATGGCAAGGCTTAGCATTAATAAAGCACTAAGGAGAGGGAAAGGAAGCCTTGTGTTTGAGATACAGCATGAACCAGAGGGGTGTCCCAGTCCAGGGATCTTTTGCTGGGCAAAGCATGTATTCCTGGAGTTGAATGAGACTGGAACATACTGGTGAGCAAGGCATACCATGGTGGGGAGTGTGCTTGCCCCTCAGAGCTAGAAATGCCACACGTAACTGTCCTTCCCAACTGCAGAGCTGCAATCACACAGCCACCAGATTTTTGCAGCAGGAAGTCTACACAGATTTAATTGCTCCAGTTTTAGAATTAGGTAATTGTAGCTGGTCAAAGTGTTTCAGCACTGAAGTAATAATTAACCATGTAGTGCTCTGGTTCTCCTGACAGCCCTGCAGTTGGTCTTTGCAAAGCTGATCTCCTCCTTCTCTATTAATATGCAGTTACAGCAAAATCTCTGCCACTGACCTTATGTCTTAATGTTCATTTGGGTATAGGAAAAGATGCAAGTCAGAACCCCAGAGGTTAAATGCATCTAGCTGCACAGCAAAAAATACCATTCGGTCTGGGAACTAATTTCAGTTCACTTTGAAAAAGAAAAATCTTCCTTGCATGAGATGATTTTTAAATGCCAAGATCAACTATTTAGAAAACTCATTAAAAAGATTTTGTATTTCTGAGTTCCTAGTCTGTTCAGGTAAACCTTTTTTCAATGTAAAAGCCATGTAATGCAGACACTAAATATATTATTTGAATTTATTTGAATTTCAGATTTCAAAAATTCTCCTTGAGAGCTCTACATAACTACAAGTCCCTGTGGAGAAATTCCCAGTGTAAAATAAGAGTCCAGTTCCTTTAGGACTGAAAGATGCATCAATAAATTGGGCAGAAGTGGAGCTGCAATGATTTTGAGTAACATGACTTTGAGAGAACAAAAAGAGAAGAGCCAATGAAACTGCCTGGCTGCTTGGGACAAATCCTGCGGACACAAGATATTTATAAGATGCTTTGTGGTTATGCTGTGGTGAACCCACAGTTGAGTGCAATTAGATTAAATACCTGAGGTCATCAAAGCCTTTGTGAGGCAACTGACAAACATGTGTGGGCTGTGTGCCTGCAGGAAGCGTTTGGAAGGCATGGAAAGATCAAGCTGGGCATTTTTCTGCCAATGGGATTCATTCACTCAGTAGTGTCATCTGTGTTTTATAAGAGAAAGAGACCACTTTGAAGAAGGTGACATGTTAGAAAGGTCAGAATTTGAGCTGATCTTAGGGGTTAATTTTCTTCAATGTATTATGCTTACAAATATTTTGTTTCAATTCATGTGAGTTTGCCTGCATAGGAGAAATCCTCCACAAAAAGTTTTACAGCAGTTTTTGAGTCTTCTGCTTCACTTTAGAATCCCTTCGACAGCAGAACTGGGCCAATCCCAACTGTTTTTGTTACCTTTTGGGCCTCTGGAGGCTTGTAATGCAAAGGGCAATTGCTTTTATATCAGTGA
>NW_008678449.1:0-3696 GCF_000695815.1 Acanthisitta chloris | reverse complement strand
GAGGAGGCCCTGCATCCAGGGGAAGTAGGGATAGAGGGTAACCTGAGGCTGCTCATCGTTGTAGGCTCTTCTCCTTTAGCAGATCTGCCAATTAAAGATGTCATTCACACTCAGCTATTGCCATTAGCAGAGATTTGCTATTACAGAAAGTTTGTTTCGTATACACAGTTGTTCAGAGATGCAAAGTATTACAAAATATGACAATGAAATAAAAGCTACGGAGCTAAAACATCATTGTAAAGCCTATGTAATGCAAATGGATTTCCAGAGAATTTGCACAAGTTCCATCCCAGCATTGCATATTGCATTTCTGTTTGCAAAAAAAAAAAAGGTATTAATTTGGAAAAAGAGAACAGGAAATATCGCTATATTCAGAACATTGTTCTGCTGATGAAAAATAACCTATTTAATTAAAGTGAATTGACTAATTTGAAGATGTCTGGAAGCTATTTCTGGACAATATTAAGGTGAAGGATAAAAGTACAGTTTATAGGAAACATGGCAAGTGATATCTTCTCTGATGATTGGCTAGAAGTATTTGATATGAAACATGTCTCTTAATGAAATAGTTCCCCAAAATAATGATTACAAGGTGCTTCAGGAAATACTCAAGTCTAATTTAGCTTTATTACTAGTGTTCTAGGTTAATGAAAAGCATTCCCTATGCAGCTGCACATTGCCTGCTGTGTTTTTTCTTACTATGTATGTCATGACATAAACCATAAGAATATTAAAAAAAACCCCAAACATGCTACAGGGTCATAATGCACTTTGAAGCTGGTGGAACAGTGTTAGCACAGAACAATCTGGTTACCTGCTTCAGCACTGCTCCCTGATGTCTGCAATATAGAATCATAAAATCATAATTTAGGGATTGGAATGGACCTTACAGATCATCTAGTCCCAACCCCCTACCTTGGGCAGGGACACCTCTCACTAGATCAGGCTGCTCAAGGCTCATCCAGCCTGGCCTTGAACACCACCAGGGTTGGGGCAGTCACAGCCTCCCTGGGCAACCTGTGCCAGTGTCTCACCACCCTCACAGTAAAATACTTTTTTCTAATATCTAACCTAAACTTTCCCTCCTTCAACCTGAACCCATTACCCCTTGTCCTATCACGGCAGTTCCTAACAAAGAGTCCCTCTCCGCCTCCTTGTAACCCCTTCAGATATTGCAAAGTTGCTCTGAGGTCTCCACTCAGTCTTCTCTTCTCCAGGTTGAACAGCCTCAACTCCCTCAGCCTGTCCTCATAGGGGAGATGCTCCAGTCCTCTTATCAACCTGGTAGCCTCCTCTGGACTTGCTCCAACAGTTCCACGTCCTTCTCATGCTGAGGACACCAGAACTGTGTGCACTATTCCAGGTGGGTCTCACGAGAGCAGAGCAGAGGGGAGGAACCACCTCTTTTGACCGTTGGCCACACTCCTTTTGATGCAGCCCAGGATTCCATTGGCTTTCTGGGCTGCTAGAGCACACTGCAGCACATGGGCAGCTTCTCATCCACTGACATTAGCGGCAGGAAACAAGTACAATTATTTCTGAAGCAGTGTCTGTGTTCTTGATTTAAGAAAGGACAAAAAATAATAGTGAAACATTCCAGTTAAGATGCTGAAGCACTGAAGAGCCATTTAGCACTCTGACTCCATAATGGAGATTTTTTTTTTGAAATATGGTGTACTGCGTTATGTCTGCACTTTTCAAAGAACACCTCCAAAGATATCTGTAATGCAAAGGTATCTGCATGCATTGATATGGTAATCAAATGTAAATGTCATAGTAGGTTACCTGAGATTATGTATTTTACAACACAATTACATTCCCATTAAATTAATACAGGAATCTTGCATTAGCAAGTCACACTTGGTAGCAAATACCTACTAAATGGTTGTCTGTTACAGTGCAGAAAAATGCAAATTCTGACTGATGTTGAAAGGCACAACTTAGTTCTAATAGACAAACAATAAAATTCCAGCTGATCTAATTCTCAGTGGTTTGTGGGTTTATTTTTCCTTATCTAATTTCTGTGTTTAAAACCTGGGTACCTGATATACTGACCTGTGTTTCAATATGTGCCTGAGAAAATCTCCAAACAACCACCAGACATAATCACTGGGAGAATGGAGAAGTTTTCATGTCTAAGGGGGAAATGTTCAAATGATTTATGTGTCCTCTTTATTATGCCCTCTTCATCTCCAGCACATGCCTGTAAGTCCCAAACTGAAGTAGTTTCCTGACTTAGGATTTTGTGTTGCAAATTTAAAAGTGGAACAACTGATTGTCCTATTTACAGCCTTGAGTCTACCTCTTGGCATGCTACAAGATTCCCTACATTAATGATTTGTTCCTTCCAGTTGACAGTACAGAGCTCTGGGCATTTGGCAGTGAACTACCAACTGTACTCGGTTACTTTGATACAAAAGGCTGGAATTCCTTTTTGCTTGTTCTTCTTGCTGCAGCAATGGAAATCTGTACTTTCAGCTTCCTGACTTGTCAGGAAAGATGGAGAAAATCCTGTATCCTGATGACAACTCCAGAAGGAATTAGCATTCTAAAGATTTCCATCCAGAAGCTTTGCCCTTTTCCCAGAACTCTACAGGACAAATTGGTCATTTGTTTAAATTCATTATGTCTAACTGGGCTCTTTATACACTGGGAGACATCCTCACTGTCTATCCTGAAGTGCTTTCATAAGACATGCTGGATGCTGTCACCTTTCTCCAGTGACTGAAAAGAGATTGCTGAAAGTCATGGAGGCCACTGCCAAATAAAAACAATGTGATGGAAAGTTGGGACCATTTCCTTGGCTGTGGTAGCTCACAATAACTTTCACAAAGTCAATACTGCTACACTTAATTACTCTGAGTAAAAAAAATTTGCTCCATATTTTCATCAGCCTTCCAAAGCAATAGAATCTTTGTCGCCTGCAACACAGTCTTCATGGTGGCATGCAACAGAATTAACTATGGCAATGGAACCAGCCCAGATCGATCGCTGAAGTAAAAAGCTTTGTTCCTTACAAAGACAGACTTGCATTAAGTATGCACAAATCATAGGCTGAGTCAGAAGAGCCTTTCCTACAGCTATTGTCAAAGGCAATGAAACAAAGTATTTGTGCAGATTCAGTTCTCATCAGAGATAATAATGCACCCAAAATCTTTTTTGGTTCCTTCCTACAGCCACAAACTTTAGCTCAGTCCTTAATTTCATGATTTGGCTTCAAACTTAG
Source organism: Acanthisitta chloris (assembly GCF_000695815.1). Lineage (NCBI taxonomy): Eukaryota > Metazoa > Chordata > Aves > Passeriformes > Acanthisittidae > Acanthisitta > Acanthisitta chloris. Next base: position 470 of record NW_008678449.1, on the reverse strand, counting down.
AAAAAAATAAGCTGGTCATGTAGCATTTGCAGCTGTCTGCAGCATAATTCATAGTGGAACATTCATTTCTGCTTGATTTATTGGTGGTGCTCACTTAAATCTTCTGTTGCACGATAGATTGCATCTCAGTAAAAAGGGCCAAACCAAAATGGTATTTGGATGAAGTATAAAGCTTTAGACCCTGACCTGAGCACATTCCTAAGACTCAATGACTTCATCATCAGCCGTTGCTAAATTAAAGATGAAGAGCGTAGGAAGTTGTGCGTAGCAGATGTAAATGAGTTTTATATGGAATATGCTAACTTTGACTATTTTTTAGTATTGTTTGCACACCCAAGGAAAGTAAGATGAATTTATACAGATTCTCTGTGGGTGTAGGAAATGCACACTCATCTAATAAAGGAAACTATATAAGTGAAAAATCAGTTCTCTTGGAATTAAACCAAATTTGTCTGCGAAGTAGACAGTAT
>NW_008678448.1:1524-7947 GCF_000695815.1 Acanthisitta chloris | reverse complement strand
TCTTTGCTTTTCATGTGCCTAAGCACACCTTCCAGGAGAATCTGCTCCACGATTTTGCCAGGCACAGAGGTGAGACTGACTGGTCTATAGTTCCCTGGTTCTTCTGCTTTCCCTTTTTTTAAAATGGGGGTTATGCTTCCCTTTTTTCAGTTATCAAGGACTTCACCTGACTGCCAGGATTTCTGGAAATTACTTACCACTTTCATCAGCCAGTTCCCTCAAGACCTGAGGATGAATCTCATCAGGACCCATGGACTTAGGCACATTCAGGTTCCTGAGATGGTCTCGAACTTGATCCTCTTCTACAGTGGGTTTAGGGGTTTCATCCTCCCAGTCTCCACCTTTACCCTTCTCAGTTTGGTCAGGGTGGCTAGAGCACTTGGAGCTGAAGATTGAGGAAAACAAGTCATTAAGAACTTCAGCCTTTTCTATGTCCAGGGTAGCCATTTCACCCATTTCCTTCCGGAGAGGGCCCACATTATCTCTAGCCTTCCTTTTACATGTGGCATACCTGTAGAAACCTTTCTTGTTATCCTTAATATCCCTGGATACCCTCAATTCCAACTGTGCCTTAGCTTTCCTCACTGTCTCTAAAGAATTAAGAATTAGTAAAGAAGCTCCTGTTCTTTCTTCTCACTGATGCTGGTCCAGAAGTCAATTGCATGTTGTCACATTTCTTAGACAAGTGAAAATCCATAAATTTTTATCTATAGCTGTATCAATCTAGAAAATATAGGACTGTAGCTACTTCAGATCCCTTTCTATTGGCACAATCTAAAGCTATTCAACCATGAAAAATAAATCTACTTGTTAATCTGAAAACAAATTATGGTACCTCCTACCTGCTTTTATTAATGCATCTCCCAATTCCTTTACTTACAAGAAATGTTGCTCCACCTTTAAAAATATCTTGTTAATTCTCAGTAGGCCATTTTTAATGTTGTCAAGATGGTTTTGCTGATCATGTTCTTTATATATGGATTTCTGCAGAAGGTTATGCACCAGGAGTTCTATGAATAACACACATTTGATTAGCATAAGCATACGTAATTTATAGGCAATGTTCACAACAGAGGTTAAAAAGTTTATGTCCCTAGCCTAGAGTACCTGTATTTTAAATAAATTGATTTCCTCTTATATTGTATATTTCAAACTCCATCCTTCAACCTGAGGAACCTGAAAAGAGGGAGAGAGAAAACTCCTCTATGTTGTAGTGGACTTGAACTAGAGTAGAACTGGAGAACAGCTACACTGAGACCCAGGTTACAGGCCATGCTGTCAGCCAGTGCTGTCTCACAGATATTGTTGAGAGGTCTTCACTTCCAATTACATTCATTTCTTTAAAAGCAGGGCCTAAGTTGGGTATTGGGTTCTTTTCTGAGGTGGAGCAAACCAAAAGGAGATGAACAGCTGATGTAAGAGGTGGGATTGAAAAGATTAGGATGAAATTCTAGTCACACTGAAGTAAAGAATAATTTTTGTTCTTAGTTTCAATGGATGTAGCATTTTTCTGCTAGGTTGTATCCAGAGAGCCGTGGAGGTATGACAGAGACGTACATGCAGACATATGTTCTCAAGAAGTACAATTTGAGAAAGGTTTGGGAGGGAAATTGGTGATTCTTTGGTGGTTCTTCTGGACAGCAAAGTGTGCAGTGGTAACTCTGGCTCTGGGAAGTGAGAGAAGACCACAAACCTGTTTTCATTTCTCCTCAACAGTGCCTAAAGCTGTCACAGAAATGTGTTCCTTATGCTGCTGAATCACTAGTGTTGCATCCCCTCCATTAGAAGCTGTGTGCTGCAGCTCTAATGGCATGCACTGAGCAGAGAGATGATTTACTGGTTTCAGTATTGTATGTGATGGGTCCTTCATGGTTCACTCCACTTTTCAGAGCCTGTGTGATGAAGTTAAAGGCAGTGTCAATCATACGCCCTCACAAAGCTGTGCTGTCCAAGCAATGGTAATGACCTGAACAGAACAGCTGGCCAGCATTATGATAACCTCCCCTTTTTCCTTGGCAGGTATAACTACAGTGCTGACAATGTCGACCATCATGACAGGAGTAAGTGCCTCAATGCCACAAGTGTCTTACATAAAGGCTGTGGATGTGTATTTATGGATCAGCTTCCTTTTTGTCTTCCTGTCTGTCATCGAATATGCAGCAGTGAACTATCTCACCACAATTGAAGAGAGAAAGCAACTCAAAAAAAGGGGCAAGGTACAATCCTCTGTGTTTTGTTGCCTTCAGAAAGCATCATAGAAGCCACAGAGTAATCCTGTGAGAACAGAACACTCACTATTCCTGTCTGTGCTCTGTATCTTCTTTTTTTGACTTGCCTGAAGGGAGAAAAAGTATCACCCTCTCTGAGATCTTGAGAAGGTCTGTGCTTTTTCTGCCTTCTTTTTCTTGTGGCAGAGGTTAGGGACTACACCTCCTGTCTTTTTGCCCTCTCTTTTTGCCCTCAGAGGAAGGTAACCTTCCTTTTGTTCTCAAAAACCTATCGATCAAGGTGTTTTTCCTCTCTCTAAAATAAACCCCAGAATAAACTCATGTGACAGTCCTTCCTGTTCCCTGTGAAGCAAAGTCCATTTCTCCTTCTCCTGCTTTGCCATTTTCAATTAGGAAGATGGGTTTAATGATGCCTTTTTGTCCCAAGACCAGATGAGTGACAAGGTCATTTTTAGAAAAGTGTGCCTGAAGCAGAAATGGTCACAAGCTAAACATCTGCTTTCTACAAAGCATTTACTTAAACCCTTTGCTTCAAGAATATCCCCCATGTTAACTCATTTGTTGGACTATCATGAGGGGAAAAGCACAGAAAGGGTGCATGTGTTGCTCACGTGATTTGATACTCCCATCAAAAAACTGCTCATGGAAGTGTTTGAAGTAATTTCCCACAACTCCAGAACGCAGACCTACAGGAGAGAGAGCATTTGAGTCTTCTGTTTCAGAAGCTGGGGCACATATTGCCAGCCACAAGCCAGCAATAATCAGTCACACAAGTGTTGTATCACATGTTCCCCTTCCTTGCTCGTGTCCGGCCCAAGGGGACAGGCCCCACAGACAGCTGTACTGTGAGGTAGCCCTGTTCTCCATATGCTCTCCACAGAGAGAACAACACTGAAGGGAAAACTTTCTTTATTTTCTTTTTTACTCATTTATAACTTACTGAAATGGCTCCTGCTAGACACAGAATAACTATTCTTTGTTTCCAGGCTTCAGGAATGTACAGCATTGATGCAGTGCAAGCAATGGCTTTCGACGGCTGCTTTCATGACACAGATGTGGACATGGACCTGTCCCCTTTCTCAGACCCCTGTGAAGAGAATGAGACTCGAGCAAGTGACACCAATATCTCCAATGTGGGGACACCTCGCTTAAAGAGGAAGAGATCTCTGAAGGGAAACGTGGGCAGGATTATTTTACAGAACAATCATGTTATTGACACATATTCCAGGATTATATTTCCCAGTGTATATATTGTGTTCAACCTTTTTTACTGGGGTTTGTACATATGAACAAAAATCCTTATATGCTAGACTTTCTTTTGTGTATGGGAGTGGTATCATACTTTGAAAATAATGCAACAGCAGTAAAGGAAGGGGTTAAAAGTTTCTGCAACAGGCTTCTGCATGAAACCTGGGCTGGTTTGGGTTGCAGCAAAACTGTTAACAAAAAACTCTCATGCATCTGGTTTCTTTTCCAACTGGACTCTGCAATGCTTCACTGGGGCGATTTCATGCACATGCTCCTACTGCAGCAGCACAGAAGCAGTTTGCTCACTAAGGAGCCCTTTGTCACACACCTGAACAGACATCAGCTCCCACCTGAGGTATTATCCAGTCTCCAGCTATACTCAAACCATTCCTCTTCAGTCAGCCTTTCTCTTTGTTCTTCACCTATGGTCCATTTTAGTGGGAATCAGCACCAATCACCTTCAGATAGCTCCTATCCTTATTTCACTTGCCGCATTTTGATTTTGCTGGGCAACCTGTGTGCACCTCAGCAGCCTCTGTCCTCGAATGGTAACTTGAGGGAAAGTTCTAGCTTAGCAGTGCAGTAGGGACCAGCAGAAAGCAGGAAGCAAGGCTGAGGGGGCTTTGTAGATTTTACATCAGCAACACCTCAAGAAACACCCTCACCCTTGTCCATGACTTTCCATGGGACCACTATTTTTGAAAAATGTTGCTCACTAGATCCTGAGGCAGCACAGGAACAGTGTCCCAGACCCACAGCACTCATTGTCTTACAGCCACTTCCCAGTGGATGACTAGCATCACTGGCACAAGCTATGCCCTTCATGTGACACCCACACACCTCTGCCTCATGTAGACTTGCTGTAACCACCTGCTTTCTGCAGAGCTGTTTGGTCTAGAAACACAGGCTTTGAGAGAGATTTCAGAAACCTTTGTCAAGAGAACAAACCAACCACATCTTCATCAGAACCTGTTTCTTCTGTCGTATGTTGCATATGAACTTGGGGTTTTGCCCTCCCTCTCTCTTTGGCTTTTGAGATTGAATGTGGCAGTGAGGAGAAGCTGCATATGCCTGCTTGCAGCAGTGATCCCCAGCACAGTTTCAGATACCACATGGAGACACACAGAGAATAAAAGAAAGCAGCTGTGCCAAACCAGAAATGTATACAGGGATCCTGTGGGTCTCAGATGAATCCTTCATGAAATACCCTTAGGTTCAGACTAAGGAGGTTGAATTAAGGATGTTCAGGGTCACATGCAAAAAGTGTTTCACAGCTCCAGAAAAGAATCAAAGTGACTTTTGCGACTTTCCCAGATAAGGAACGTTTTCCACTTACATTCCTTGGGTTTGTCTGTCATTCAGTGAAGTGTTTATGTTTACAAAGTCATTTCAGAATGATCATTTGTGGTGGCAAAAAAATGTCAGAAGGTAAGTGCTTGGTCACTGTTTGGTCAAGATTATTGAAGGAAATGGGAATAAATCTGGAAGCCTGAACCACTCTCTGGTTTATTTATTTACTGTATTTTATTTATTGAATTGTTTATTTTCTCTGCTCCCATATTGTTTATTCATAGCATGGTGATGTCTCTGGCTCTTTCAAAAAGCTGCATTTGCCAAGCTCCCAGTTACAGAGCTGGAGAAGCTGATGGCAGACTGCGTGCCTGGTGACTGAAATCCGATGGAGTGAGTGAGTACTTTGACAGACAAACCATTGCCAAACAAATGATCAGAGCTAAGACAGCTTTGATACTTTTCCAGAAAATTCTGTCATGGAAAGCAGAACCATACCAGGATGACAATGCTGGGAACACACAGGCTTTGGCAACAGCAACAGCACAGTAGACCTCAAGCTGAGCAAACTTGTAATATAGATATATCTATATAAAAATACCATCACAGCCTCGTTCCTTCACTGCCATTAGGGAGGCATCCTGCACAGATGTTCCAGATTGCCCAGGAAGATCCCATCTATTTGCTCCAGATGTGTAAAGCATGTCCTAAAATTTTCACATGAACTAACATCCATTGTTTTCACGTACAGTTTTTAATCTGCCTTACAAGAAGAAGTGTTTGTTGTGTAGCCAACAGTGAATTCTCAGCCTCCAACAGAAAAAATGCCCCAAACCAATTACCTTCTAAATTTCTTACAGGATCTGCAGCAGCAGAAGCCCCACAGTGCAGCATGCCCAAGCCTTGTATAGGCTGTCCAGCAAACTGGTCCACATATGAAAGTGTGGAGGTAAAGAGATTCCTGCCTGCATTTACCTTCCAGGCACAACCTATACAGGTGCAGGAAAGCTGCACAGCTTGCTTTGATGGAGGAAACTTAGTTACTTTCAGCTGTGAATGTAACCACTGGCAAAGGGTTCTCCCCATCGAGGGTTCTACAGATCATCCAGTTCCAACCCCCTGCCACGGGCAGGGACACCTTGCACTAGACCAGATTGCTCCAAGCCCCATCCCACCCGGCCTTGAGCATTTCCAGGGATGTGGCATCCACAGCTTCTCTGGACGACCTGTACCAGTGCCTCACCATCCTCCCAGGGAAGAACTTTTTTTATTATCCAATCTAAACCTTCTTCCTCTTTCAGTTTAAAGTCATTCCCCCTTGTCCTGTCACTCCATGGTCTTATAAATGAAGAACACTGCACATTATGATGATCAAACTTAAGAACTTTTTTTTAATTATACCAAAGCTTATAATTTTTATCTTCTTAATGCAGTGACAGGGATAATATCAGGATCAATTATACTTCAAAACTCTATTGCTTGTATAAATAGTAAAAATATAATAAACAGTGTTTATACATGTAATTTCTTGTCTAGAGGGTGCTAGAGGGCTGGCTACAACTCCCTGACTCCTCTCTGAAGTGTGTGATGTCTTCCAGACAGGGATGGTAATACATACTTGTCAGCAATTTCTCTACACAGACCAGCACAGAAGTCT
>NW_008678448.1:0-1500 GCF_000695815.1 Acanthisitta chloris | reverse complement strand
TTCCTGCTGTTCTGCAGCCAGTCAGATGTATGGGTTTTATGTCCCACAGTGTTTACTGCAAGTTAAAACACCACAGACATTATGTAAATGCATATTTGTTTGAGGATTCATCCTGATGGTATTCAAGCAGTTATGCTGAGGGTACTTTGTGGATTTCTGGAGCAGAAATAACAACACCTTATAATGCTTTCTGTGACCAGTTGAGGTGCAGGATGTGGCCTCCCTATTTTTAGCATCTGCTGCTACACCCATCTGTAGAAAGAAAACATCCTGTGAGTGTTAATATAGGTGATGCAAACTTTTAAGCCTGGAAAACTACTTAATTCTACAAAGTTTTATCATTCTCATTGAAAAAGCAAAGAGAATTTCATGTCAGGGACCTATTTTTCAGAGAGCTACAAAAATACATGCCTTTGAATATCCCAACTCTTGGTGAGTATTTGCAGTTTAAAAAATTTTGCAAAGTGCCCTGAACATTGAGTGACATAGTGTGGAAGCCAGTCAGAAATAGAAAGTAGGAAATAATATCTTTTTCTTTGAAACTCAAGAGTTTTTATAGAGAGAGATTCAAACTGGTACTGGAGATGTGACAGGCTCCCTTCCTCAGCTGTTGATAGGACATAGTCCCCTTTTATCTGTCATTGAAGGGTCCTTCCAGTAACTAACTTAGGGCAGGTATAACTTTGTACTTACATCAGCCCTGCACTGTAAGGCTGCTGAGGTTTCCAAAATTCATCTTTGTCTGGTAGTTCTGCATTGCATCCTTCTACCAGCAGGCAAGAACAAAGCTTTAGCAAAGCCTAACATTTTTTTCTGATATCATTAGCCAATGTAAACTAAACCATTGACAGGCATCTATGATAAAGGTAAATAAATATTTGTGGAAGTTTTCATGTACTTGGTGGGGGTTTTAAAGATTTCTTTAAGGGAGCACCAGAGGGACTATGGAACAAGATTTTGGCCCAGGAAAAAAAAGCGCAGCTGAAGCCCAGGCACTGTTCCGTGCGTGGAGTAAAATGTAACCCATGTAATAACTTTACTGGAGATATTGTTGCATTCCTATTGGGATACATATTGGAGTAATATTGGACTGTCGAAACCAGTATTTCCTATTGAGTATTTTTCCTGTGTCACACACACATACTAAACAATGTGGGTGGACAAAGAAAAAGTGTTTGGGTCCCAGCTCAGAGCCGGGGCCGATGGCAGCTGACCCGCCGGGCGCCAGGGACCTCTTGCAGCTGGTGAAAAGTCTGCTGTGTCGGCTGCAGGAGAATTTTCAGGCTCTGATGGAGAAGTTAACGCTGAGAAATATCCTCTTTGGAACGCGGGGTACCTGTCCTGCGGGAGAGGCTTCGGCTCCTGCGGCTGCGGTGGCTGATCGGGGTGCGGGGAGAGCTTTGCTTTTCACATCGCGATGGGCTTCGTTCCTAAACATCAAATTAATTGATGATTGACGTTGCTAAACACCTGTGATGTAAATACAGCTGAATTGCCCCC
>NW_008678447.1:3575-61720 GCF_000695815.1 Acanthisitta chloris | reverse complement strand
CCGCGCCCGGGGCGCGGCCCCAGCCCCGCGGCGTGTTTACATCGCTCGGGAGCGCCGGGGACGGCGCTCGGTGCAGCGCTGCTCTCCCGAGCCCTGGGTAAAATGGAAGACAAAAGCATTGATCTGAACTCGCCGTGGCAGGGAGCTTCTTGCTCGTGTTTTGGTTTGTCTGTTTGTTTTGGTGGGGTTTTCCCGTTTAAGTCTTTCAGCGTAACTTTATGTTATATAAAGGCGGTTCAGTTGTTGGGGGAAAAAAAACCAACCCTAGTCTTTATTTTTAGTAAGTTCACTTCCTTGCTTTGCTCCTAGGGAAAAACTTTGGGTATGTTTGTGATGGATAAAAGACAAGACGCAGAGAGAAGGCAGTTGTGCAAGCTCAATGTTCCGACAACAATAGCCTTTGTTCCTGGAAATTCCTTGGGCATTAAAATGGAAAAGAACTTCAATATTTAAAGTGACTTTTTTTTCGAAGTTTGTTTACTTTTGTATGTTTGCCATTGAGGTCTGGGGTAGAACCAGGTAGCCCGATTTGCATAGGTCGGAGCCTGTATTCCCCTGGTTTCCCAGGGATCTGCATGGGAACCTCCGGCTGTGGGACCAGGAGCTCTGCCTGACCTACCCAGTTCTGATCTGTGGTTTCACCTTTCAGTTCTTGCATCTTATCTCATAGATTTCACAATCCAAATATGTTATGAGTATTTGACCATTATTGTTTAGTGGTTTTATTTATTTTGTTAGCTGAATGCATTAATTTTTGGTAGGAAGTATTTTAGCCTCCCTATAAAGATGTGGGTGGAGAGACACAGAGAGGGTGGTTTGTTTGAAGTACTTCAGATGACAAAACTGCATTTGTACTTGACAGTAACTGTACTGCTCTTAGTCTGTGCAGTTAACACTACAGCACACAAGGTTTTTCATATTGCCAAATGCCATGATTTTTAAGCTGCAGAAGGAGTTTCCTTCAGAACTCCTCTCTCTCCCTTTGTTAGAGTTTAAAAATGAAATTCTACTGGAGACATGAAGGTCAGATGTTCAGTTACTTAGTGTATTTAGCAGCAAAAAGCTCTGTAAGGTTACAACTTCTGTAACTAGGAGAAAAATTTGGTCATCATTGACATACTGCTGGGAAAGACCAGGATTCACTTACCGTGGAAGATCAATAATATTTGAATACTATATGCATAATAAATGCTTAGAAGCAACATTTGGTTGACTGTCAGTGAAACTTGATTGTGATCTATTCATATGATGCATGGTAACTAAAGAAATAAGAAATGTGATAGACCTTTAATGTTTCTGATGTAGATATTTGCATTGTTGAGCCGGTTATCCTGGTTTGTATGTTGGGTGTTCTTAGTAGCATGTATTCCAGACTTCAGGACACTGAAAATTAAATTGTTTGAAGTGATAACAGAAAAATGTTCAGTTTTGAATTGTAAAGGTGATGTTATGCCCTTGATCCATGCATGGAGCTTATGGGATTGTGTGGATCAAGGACATGCTAAGGTCCCTGGAAGAACAATGAAGGGTAACACAGCTTCCACTGATAACTATACTTACTAGTTCATGAAGTGTAATTTGAGACCTCTTTGACTGTCTGTGGTCAGCACAGTAACTGCTGTTCACCTAACCATGGCCTTGATATTCTTCTTATTTATTTTAGCTTTCCATGTATATTCAAATACCTTTAGTACTTCACTCAGGCTATGAAGTGGAAGAAAACTAGTTGTATGTGAATACCAGTGGTAGACTGGAGCAAATGTTGCAGAGTATTTCTAGGCAGAAGTTGCAGGCGAGTGAAATCTGAATGTTGCAGAAGTTTCTTAAGCTGAGCCACCAAAAGAGTGAATTGGGCTGGTGTAGCAAGGGAAGGCAAGATGCATGTGTTGGGTATACAGAAATGGAAAGCTTCAGTGTAGTCTGTTAGGGGTTTCTTTTTATGCCCTTCTGTTCCAGGTTTCCTAACATGCATTGGATTTGGATTTGGAGGACCAAAATTGTAAGCAATCTTTTAGTAAAGAGAAGCTTAACAGTTCTGTACCCATTTTAAATTCTTTACCTGTTTTCAATGGCTTTGTAGGTTTCCACAGGGCACAGCAGCCTACAAATTCTGAGGGCCTTTTAGAATAGTAATACAAGTATTTTTCATTTGAAATATGAAGAGACGTAAATGTCAGTTGTCTTAAAAGTTACTCTGGTCTTTCATCCTAATATTAATTTAATTATTCACTTCATTATTTCTTGGGTTTTTTCAACTGCTCAGTTGGCAGTAGTTGAGAACTTCTTTAGCAACCTGTAAAAGTTAAAAATGTCAACATGTAGTAAATTACCTTTTTTAAGAGGGCCACAGGGAGTGTACCTTAACTTGTTGCAATTAATGTAGGAAAATGTTAGCTTTATTGTTACTCATTATCTTGGAATAACTTGTTAAAGTAGCATGAAGCGTAACTACAACACATCTGAGGTTTAAAAGGGTCACATAGCAACTTCTTAATTCAGTAAGTGAATCTGTTACTTTTGAGATGATTATTTTGCATGGTTTTAACTTTAGTAAAACTACTTTCTAAACTGGAGTGAAGGTCAGCAAATTGTATAGTTTGTAGAAAGTTTTGCCTGTGTGTTTTTCTTCAGATAACAATACAGGTTTTAAAAGTAATTACTGTGTGTGTCTCTGAATTACTTGCCTCCTTAAATATGCAAGGTATTGTCATACATGACAGCAAGATGTTTGTCTATAAATGAATAGTAATCCTGCTTGGGGTTTTGGGGGTTGTTTTTGTTGGTTTTACTTGTTTGTTTCCCCCCTAGATTCACGAATACTCAATAGCTGTAGTATTGTCAGTTTCTTTGTAATCACCAAACTGAATTAGAGACCAGGTGATTAGAATACACTCTTAGGTGACTGGAAGATCTGTGTGCTTTCTCTTCTTCCAGTAGACCTTGAGAACATGCAGGCTTGGCTTCTGAGTTGTGTTAGCTGGGATTCAAATACATGATTCTCAAAGTATAATTGTGTACACATATCTTTTTACCTGGTAGCCAGATCTCTAGCTTCTAGTGCCTGAGGAATTTATTAATCCAGCATGATTTTACTAACTTCAACTTCTGTGGTCTTTAAATAGCCAAGTACAGCGTGTGTGATGTGTATTCTGCATGTGAGTTTTATGTTCATTCACTCCTCCTCCCCCTCAAAGTGTTCCCACTACAGTATCTTCACTATGACAGAGTTCCTATTATAGTCAATTCTTTCCTTTTTAACTCTTATAATTATTCTGTAAGTAGTGCTGCTTTGAAGTGTGCTTGACAGGAAGATGCAGCCTTTTTCTTTTTCCAGTAGATTTTAACCTCCTCAGGCTATGTTTCTTAAGAACTGAGTTTTCTTGCTTATTTTTCATGTGCATTCAGTGCTGGATTATTCTGCTATATTTTCTCATTGGGGACCAAAAGAGACCACAGGTTTGTTTCTTGTAAAGACTGGATGAGGCAAGGCTCTGTCACTGCTGATCTTGATGAGATTATACTTGGTGAAGCTCCATATCCATTGCTATCCCAAGATTGCTGATTCTGTCACTTTTCCAGAGACCCTTGTTTCAGTGTTTTTAATCAGTGTAGTTTTGTTCAACAGATACGGTCTTTTTTTTTTTTTCTCCTTTTGCTCATTGTGTTTATGCTCTCTGATTTTGAAATTGACAGCTTTTGGAGCCTTGTTCACACATTTTAGAACATGAGCTTATAGTATGTATTGTATGAAGAGTAATTAACAATATGTATTCCAGTGGTGCTGGAATAGTCTGTATGGATAACATCTCTAACAATGTATTTAAAGCTTCTTGCCCAATATTTTTGGGCTTATATCATCTTATTATTGATCAGTGAGGTTTCAGCAATAAGGGACTTCATCAAATGAAAATCACAAATAGTTTTAATTACCTGCTGAAGAAATAGCTGAAATTTGCTGTAATTGCCAATGTAAGACTCCCAGTATGCACCAGCTGAAAGGGGGCACCATGCAAAAATTCTGCTTTAATTAAAACCTAAGTCCTTATTCACAGCTTGGCCTAGCAAAGAGAGGAGGTTATCACTCAGTAAATGATAGCCACATGGTAGCATAACAAAAGGTCAGAAGGACCTCCAAGTGATAAATTAGTTTGTGTTTAGCTGTTGTGGGTAGGCCTTTCTTACAGCTTCAGAATGCTTTAAAGGCTGAGTATTTTAAGTTACTTGACATTCCCTTGTTGCTGTGTTTCTTTAGTGTTTGTTCATTTACCCATATATCCACGTCTGTAGAAATGACACAGTCAAAAGTAATAGCTTGAAAAGTACTCAGATTTCTCATATTTTTGGCAGCAGTTACTTTGTTCCTTAGCCTAATTATGGCTATGCTGTGCTGGAGAAATTAACCATCTCGTTGATCCAGGGAGCAGAATGTGGACAGAGGAGTGAGTGGAGAAGCTGTGAGGCTGCAGCACTGCAGGTCACAGTGTCAGGGCTGCCCTGCCGAGGCAGAGGGCTGTGCTCCGCACTGCGCGTCAGGCTGGCAGAGTCTGCCAGTTAGTTAAGTTCTTCTGTAACTGACACATCTCTCCTTTGGACAGAGCTGTGGAAAGGCTTTTGGACAGCTGTCAGATTTTGTGTGTTGCCTGCATCCTTACTAGACATTCTGAAGGACTTGTTTGTCCAGAAGCTTTTTCTTTTTCCTAAGCTACAGCCGTTGGTTTAATAAAGGATATTGTTTCTGTTATACAGCAGGTGAGTTCTAGATACCTGAGTAGACTGTACTTTTCATTTTTTTAACCAGTGCTTCTAGCATTTAAGCTTGCAGAGTTTTCAGTGATAGGAACCTTGAGTCAGTGAGGATTTTCCTTATAAACTTGTGAAATTTAGGGCTAGAACTTGGTACAGTGTCTTTCCTGCAGTGCTGCTTTCAAGCTTTGTCTTTGCTACAGGTGTGAGGTGCTATTCCATAAGCATTTCTTTCAGTCGCAGTTCTGCTTTTCTGTCTGCTGCCACTTGTTTTCCTGCCTCTGTGCCCTCAAGTGTGCTGGAGTGACTATTTATGAGACAACAAGGTGAACTGAATTTGAGATTGATCTAGGTTAAAAATAACCCTGCAGAAGGGACTTCAGTTAACCTGGATCGGCTTCCTGATCCAGTTCACAGCAGCTACACAAACAGTTGTATCTGTGCAGGTGGGATATGGCACAGAGAAGAGACTGGATGGCAGGCACTAAATAGGGGCTGCCTGACCTACTGCTGTTGCCAAAAGGAGAGCTGTGGTTTCAGGCTGTACTGCAAGTATTTTCCTACCATACATAGTTTCTATGCTGTGAGGTGGAAATGCTTTCTGGGGAATGGGAAAAGAGGACAAAGAGCAGTGGAGCTGTGAGGAGGTAAGTGAAGTGAGAAATGTGTTGTCTTGGAGTTGCAAAAGGAGAATATAAAATCACTTTGTTTCCTTTTTCTATATTTCTTTATTTTTATTTGCTTAATTTCCCCTGCCATGTTTGGGAAAGGATTACACACATTTCTCTGTTATTATTTATTTGTGTTGTCCTGGTGTTCAGGAGCACTAGGTGCAGGTTGGGACCCCATTTTGTTTGTACAAAACCAACTCAATTTATTCTCTGAAACCCATGTGTTCTGTTTTGAAAAATAAGGTGAATACAGACAGATGTGAAATAAAAGATGAAAATAAGACTTAATTTTATAGCAAGAGAATTGGGATACAGCAATTTAGAGGGAATAATATGCAGGGAGCTAAAAGGAAGATACTGGGCTAGTCCTGCCTGTGGTGTTCAGGATCAGCAGTGGTAAACAAGTATCTTTGGTGCTCAGTTGAGCCTGACTCCTTGGCATCTCACTTGTCATTTCTTCAGCATCACAGCAGAACAACGTCCGCTAAGAGTAAGGTTTCAGAGAACAGCTGAGCCCATCTGGTGACTTGCACCATTGAAAAACCTGGTTTTATTCCTATACCCTTCATGGGTCACAGTTCAAGTGTTTTTCCAATCCATTGTTAAGCTGTTCTACATAGACAGAAAACTATGTGGGTTTTATCTCTTTGGGTTATCCATAATTATTTTCACGCCAAATCAATTCACTGAGGTGTCGGATGGCAAGAGACAGATTCAAAGGAAGCGCTAAGACCTCACCCTGCTAACTTCTTGGAAAAATGATTACTCCAATCCACCACTTTCCCATCTGCCTTTGTTCATACAATGAATTACTTCAAGGCTTCAGGTTTTAGTGAGGGATGTTACCCTCCAGCAGCTGGACTTTTAGAGTTATATGCAGATAGAGAAAAATTATAGCAGAACATCACTTCTTTCTATCTCTACACTTACCATATGGATCCTTAGACATTAATATTTTAGAAGAGGTTTTTATTTCTTAATTTTGTCATTTTGTATTTAGCTTTTTTGGCCAATTTCATATTCAAACTAAGAAATGTTTTATTTATAAAAACAAAATTTTTATTTATAACAAAATTTTAGTTCTTCCATTGAAGTATTTTCTACTTTTCCCTGCCCAGAGGGAAAAGGGGTTTGCTGGCTTCTGACAGAATTTCTGCTACATATTCCGTGACTCCTTGGTAGTAAGGCTTAGCCTGGCAGCGTTTTGCCATGCAGTACAGGTGTGGAAACACCTTGTTTCGGTGTTTGTTTTGTTTTAAAGCCACTATTTTTATGACTTCAGAATAAACAGCCAGTTTATTTATGTTGGTATATCATCTCTCTGTAGTTCTGAGCAATAGTTTTGAGGGCTTTAGAACATCTTGTCTGAGAATCAGGGAGGTGTATAAATACACTCTGCGTGTTAGAGCTAAGTGGACGTCCAGATTCTGAGAAAGCAAAAATCTGCTCTATGACACAGCTGTTCTCTACCAGAGAAAGCCTGATGGGCACTGTGAGCCAAACTCTTCCCTTAGGAAGGGCAGAGAGGGAAGGGCAGAGAGGTACTGTTCTGTCTTACCCTGACAGTGTCTTTAGAGTCTGTCTCTGTGATAGACTAATACTGAAATAGCAAGTTATCTTACCTGTGATAATGAAACAAGAGACATAGAAAATCCTCCTTCAGCACTTTGCTAGATGAATGAATTTCTAATCCGCTGGGTGATTTGTTAAGGTAAATGTTAGTTTTGTTGTTCCTCTGCCTCTTGTTAACTTGTGTCCTTTTGTCAAAACACTGACAGTTAAACAGAGGACATCAGGAACTTTTTTGTTTAGCTTATTTCATTCAGGTTAAGCTGCTTTCAGGAAGTATGTACTTGTTAACCTGCTGCACTTGCTGCTAGCACTCCTCTGTAAACGCACAGACATCCACAGCTGCTGTGTGGCTCAATAAATTAAGACCAAGGAAAGTGCATTTCTGGCATGAAGATGAAAACTTTAAAGACAGAAGAGATTGTTACCCTGCCTGTGCCCAGGATCCCTTCACTTTTTCCTCTTATGAAACGACATAATTAAGGATGTCTGTACTCCAATACCCCAGCAGGTGCATTGTAATAGTAATTAAGGTTGGTTTTGATTACTGTAACATTAGGCAGTTTGAAATTCTTTGTCTTGTAGCAGGTAGCAGTAACAGGTTTATTGTATATGTAAATTGATTGTTAAGCATATGATAATCTAGCTTAGTTTACACAGAACGAAAATGTGACAACTGCACCAAAGTATCACAAAGATGAAGTTTTTAATGCAAATTACCTGTATTCAAGCATTTTATTAACTGATCCATAGGTTAATGTGGAGGCTGGAGGTTTTCATCAGGGTTTTTCATTGAAAAACAGGGTAGGTGGTAGGTAGGAAGAGAGGGAAAGCATTACATAGCTAAAATCATGCCAAAATCATTTGAGAGATGATGGTATTTCCCTCTGACAGGGTTATTATGATGAAAGGGGATATGTTTTCATTGACTTGAGGACTATTTTAGGTTGGGCAGTTTGTAAAAATACAGTGTTTCAGTTGTACTTTTGTTGCTTGTGAAAACTTGTGTAGTGTCAACTGGGAACTCGTGGAAATCTAGGACTATGCGCACACTGCAGGTCCCAGCACTGCTACCTGCTTTGGAAATGATGCCTTAAGCATTCTAAAGCAGTAGACTACAGCAGTGCAACCCATGGTCAAGGTGGATTCTCTCCATTGCCTGAAAAGTCTGCATTTCGGTGGTATGTGTTTATATGAACTGAACTTCAGAGTGAAATGAGGTGTTAGATCATTTAGCATAATTTATTGGCCTATATGAATATCAAATTGCAAAACAAATAAGTTTTGCAATTCATTTAAGTGTACAGCGGCTTCATGGGATGTGGAATCACCTGGGAACTTGAGGGTGTGTAGTGCTTTGTAGTGGTTCTTAGGGTATCTGCTGGTTCTTTTGCAAATTAGCAGAAATTTTTTCCCTCTTTGAATTTCTTGAGGGCTACATCAGATGCAAAACTGACACGAAACAAAATTAGCTTCAGTTTTTCACACAGACAGCACTAATATCTAGGAACAGTTCAGTTTCTGTCTAAATGTGCTCTATTGTTATGGCATGCTTTTTGCCAAAAGATTGCTGTTTTGATTCAACCTACATCATTATCCAACTGCTCATTTAATATTCAAGCTGGTAATTTATTTCATTTGCATATTCACTTAGGGTTTTTTATATTGAACCCCAAGGTAGGACACTCTTGAACTTTAATGTGCCCAGAGTTTGGGGGTTTTGTTCCTCCTGTTTTCACTGTTGAGCAACATATATTACAATTTGTTGGGGACAAACATCAAACATCTTGCATGTCGGGTGAGCACTCAGGAAAAGGTTGGCAGGGATGCAGTGATTTCCATGTGAAGAATTATTACGTAATTGCTATGTAAGTGACATCTCTTATCTAGAATAGCTAGAGCACATGACCTGTAAAACTGTGTGGCATGGGAAGTGAGAAGTGTCCTGTGCTTGCTCTCATCTTGTTTGTTAAGCAACCACTTTGAGTCACTGTTTCTTTTGCCTTAGGAACAGATACCAATTTATTCCTAATAAAGCACTGGAGCCCTGCTTGAGAATGAGAAACTACAGAAAAAGAGGATGGAGAAAAAGCAGGCAATAGCTGGTAAAAGGGGTGTGGGTCAAGAAATGCAGAAACAGGGAGCCAAAGGAGCACTAAGTGGAATATGGTCTGAGTCTTGGCCAGGTTCTCCTGTCCCAGAAAAGGGAACTGATAAGTGCTGTCCAGAGATGCTCTGCCTGAGGAGGTCAAAGTAAATACCACAGTTGTCAGGGGCATCTTGAAAAGCTTCTTCCACCTAGCTGTGAGGTTGATGAAGAGATCCTGCATAGAGCCTTAGATTGGAAAATGTATAAGGGGAGTGAAGAGCATCTTAAGAGGTTTTGGAGAAGCTGGAATAGGGGTTGCCATTTGTCCCACTTGGTCCATGGCACACCTCCATGTGTTCCACCTTATCCCAGAGGGAGCTCAGCTATCAGGACCCCATGAACAGCATTATGGATGTGCCCATATCTTTAAAGTATTTTTCCTATCTGAACTCTGAATTTAGCCCAGAGTACAAGCTAGTCCACCTGGTGTCTTGCCTCTTTTGGTGGTAGAAGGTCCTGTCTCCTGCTGTCTAGGCAGGGCAAATGGTGAGAAAATGAAGTATGAGGGCATAGTGGAATTTTCCAAGACGAGGTGTGAACATGAACTGGATGCCATGAAGCCTGCTGAAATACTGCATGAGGAAGGCATGTGTATATCACAGGACAACAGTCTTCTGGTGTTACGCTTCCCTCGTTCCTGTAGTCAGGAGTTAGGCTGCTGCTGCAGAGCTGTCATTGCAGGTCAGGACATAGGTGACCAGCTTCATGCCACATTCTGTATTTTTGTTCTGCCACAGGTGCCAGGTACACTTGGTGTGTTGTATAGTTTCCAGCCATCTTTAGCATTTTCCTTTGATACCTGTTACAGGGAGTCCCTTCTTTACCTGTAGTCCTGACCTTTGTGCACTTAGGTTTGTACTCCTGGCAGTCCTTGCCAATGTCTTGCATCAGACTACAGGAGAGCAGCTTCACATTGCACTGAGGAAGTCCATTGTTTTCTGTACCAAAGTGGTGCTTTTGGTCTGATCTGTTTGTCATTATAATTGTAGGTGATACTTGTATACCTTTAGACAGGTGGTTGTTGTGGTTGTTGTAGGGGTTTTGTGGGTTGTTTTGTGGGGGTTTTTTTTGTTTTTTTTTTCCAATGGATGATGTCTCTTCAGAAGCTTGCCATTTTCAGGAGCTAAAATACTAGTAAGTTGTTCTCTACAGAAGAGCTGGGATTTATTGGTGTTGGTGGTTTTTCTCTTTTTAAACAGATGTTTGAAACTGCCATTTATTGAAGAAAAGCATTTATTAGGTAGTTGGTGGCAGAAATATACAATGTGATTTGCCAAATAACTCTTGTGCTTTTCAATGATAGGACGGTATTGTGTGATGATTTGGTTGAATTTTTAAGTCAGTTATAAGCCCCAATTACTTGTTGCTGTTACTTAGAATGGTTTTTTTCAGTACCTATTTTAGAAGCAATTTTATAGTTTCTGTAGGGCAAGAGTTTTCAGAACAGAACCTGATTTTTGCTGGTACAATGCTTTTAGGAAAAAAAAAAAGCCCAAAACATGTTTGTACTGTCTCCAGCTTGAGGTCTGAGGCTGTAATTATGAAACATTCTTCAACTTGCTGCTTATGGAGTACTTACATGACCAATTTTCTTTGGCAGTAAAGCTGACTGGAAAAATCCCTGCCCTTATCACCCCTGCTGCTCTGCTTATAGCTACAATTTGCTGCTCCTCCTGTGCTGATACAGCTGTTGAAGGACTGCTCTGAGGTGTCACCAAAATGGTTAAGATCCTTGCTCCCACCTGGCACTGCTGTTTTAACCCTTTAATTTCATGGACTTCTCAACACGCACACACGCACACGCGCCTTGTGTTGGGCCTGATACAAAGGAGAGATGAGAAACAAGGATGAAATTGTTGCAAGTAGATTTTGTCATTGAAGAAGACACTAAAGGTTTCGCTGAAGAGGAGGAGAAAATGTTGGTGGTATGTGATGTTGATATCAGCTTATAGATATGTTAACCTGAGATTGTTTTTAATTTGAGGGACTCTTTGGAGCCTTGCCTTGAACCAGAGGTGCTTCTGACTGATTTTGTAATGATACACATTATCATGCCATTCTCAAATACTATCAGCAGAAGTTGTCCCATTTTTGCTTACGACAGTGACTAAAATAGTATTGGTATCATTTTAGTTCTGTTAAATGTGATTACCCTCATGGTCGTCAGAGCACAATTTATTTTGACAAAGTTATTGAAAAGATCACCAACCTTCCTCTTCATGTTTTTAATTGCTCCAGAATGTGCTCAAGTTATTTGTTAGGACAAATAAAACTGGAAGATGACTAATACATACACACTCATTTTAGATACAGCATGTGAGTAGGGAGTAACAGGGGGAGGAAGAGACATACAGAACTGTGCAGCAGCACAATGAGAGATGTGAAAGAATCAGATACTGAAGCCTTAACCTAAATTATATGGTAAGGCTGCAATAAGCACAGCAAATATAAGATGATCTTTGACAAGGAAAATGAAGGCATCTCTTGTGTTTACCTTTTCTGCAGTTGAACTGAGTTTTCCACTTAATGGTAAAGATACTGATTTTCTGCAGGATGTATTTTTCATTTAAAGTGAGAATAAAGTTCATAGCCTTACTGCGCCTTCTTTCAAAAGATAACTTGTGGTCGTTCTGCCTTGCTTTGTGTGAAAATAATTCCAAACAGAAAATAGTAGTTGGCTGGTTTTCCACAGTTCTATTCAGAACACTATAATTTTCTTCACCAACTAAATTGACTCATTCATTTCTACTAATACATACAAACTTACTTGTTCTGCTGCCAGTCTTGGTGTTAAGAGGACTAGCCCAAAACACAGTGGCTGAGAAAACAGAGCAGATGATGTTCGGTATGTAAAGTGTATAGATGCAAGTCTTTCACATGCAGTCCCTTTGGACTTGGACATGAGGAAAATTTTCACAATGAGCACTATCAGCCATTGCAATAACCTCTCCAGGGAAGTGGTGGACTCCCCAGCAGCGAGCACTTCTAAGGTTCACCTGGACAGGGTGCTGGGCCATCTTGTCTGGAGTGTGCTTGTACCAAGAAAGGTTAGACCAGATGATCCTTGAGGTCCCTCCCAACCTAGTGTTCTATGATTCTGACATGTTATGGAGAAGCTGAGTAGCAGATGTAAGTCTGTTTGATACTTGTGCAGCACTTGAGAGGGGTTTATATAAACTTGTGTCTGCAAGTTGGGGAGGGTAGAAACCAGGTACATTTTTAAGAAATAAAGTCATGGTGAGAGTTTTGATTCCTCTCCAATGGTGTGGCAAGAGTTGGATAGCCTGAAGAGAGCAAGAGTTATATGAAAAGCAGTTTTGATTTCTTGCTGAATGTACATTTAGTCATAAAAAGAGAGACATTTAGTGAGTTTGGGGAAAATGCATGCTGCAGTTGCAAAACATTGGAATATATTCAGTATATATGGCATAAGCCACAATATTGGTAGTTTTCTGAGAGTCAAAGTAGTGTAGTAAATACTGAAGAAGGAAGATGCACAGAAATTAAGAAATGCTATTATTAGTCCCCATTAAGTATTTACTAATTATGTAGGTATCAGCAATAGCATTATAGCATGAGGAATATTTTTCCTCTTCCAAAACACAGTGTTATGTGTAAAAAAACAAAAAAGCTGACATGTTTCTTAATGTTACTCCTCTTTGGGACTATCACTGCCTTACAACAGCCCATTGGACCTTTACTTCCATTGCAAGAATGTGATAAAACACTAAATCTCCCTATTTATGATTACATCAAGAACTATTGAATAATGGTAGCATTAAATTTTTTCTGGGATTTCATTGCATGGCAGAGCATATTCTCTCATGAAAGATTAAATTGCAGATGCTGCTGACATCTGTTATTGTTTGGGAGGTTCTTGTTTCTTTGTGTATTTGGAGGAGGGTTATCTGAGTCAGAATTATTTGTCTGCTGCAGCAGCAACTTTGCAGTATCCTCTGATACGAGACAATCTGTAACCACAACAAAACCAGTATTTCATTTTTATAGATGTCTGTACTTACTGGGGTGGTGGTGTGGTCTAAACGTGGCTTAATTGTCACAACATTGGATAATTTAGAACCAAACTTAGAGGACTGCTATGTGGAGTACTGAAATACTGCACTCAGAATTAGACATTATTGCTGTTTTAAAAGTACTTCCAGCTAATTGTTCTGCACAAGTGCTTCACTGGTGAAGTATTTAAGAAGGGACAGCAAAATCAGAACAGTTTTGAAAGATGACCTACAAGCAGGTACAAATCTGGTCCTTCAGTTCTTAGAATTTAAGAAGGCAAACAGTAGCCTGATATTTAGAGCTTCTTCATACTGAAGTGTGCATATACTGTATGTGGAGATGGAATTCACTTAACTGAAGAGAAAGCTCTGAACAAGGTCAAGAGGAAAGCTTACCACCACCACCACTTCATGATTTTTCAGGCTAGAGACAATGAGAAGGATGACACTTTTATTATAACAAATATAATTATGCTCTAGGCAAGATCATTGTGAACATTGTATTGTATTTTGACAGATGTGATGTTGGCGAGTGATACGTTGGAGCTGAAGTTAGAAAAATAGGAAGAAATGGTAGTTAATATATTAACAGTTCCATCCAAAAGCATTCATGTATTAGTAATTTAAAAGTCAGTAATATACAGGAATATTGTGTAGATTGTGTGGGATACTACAATAAATCAGATATCAGTTTAGCTTTTTACAAGTAAATGCACAAGGGAGTGGAGCTGATTGCCAGTTGTTGTTCTATTCCCATCTTGGTTACTGATTTTGGTAGAGCAACCAAAATAAGAAGCTTGTTTCAAGGGAAGATCTTTTTAATGTGTTATTGGTTTCTTTTTTTTTTTTAATCAGGTGTATTTGATTTGTTTATGTAAAAGGAAAAAGTGTATTCGAAATATTAATACTCAGAGAATTTTATTGTTTTTCCTTTGAATCTCAGAGTGTGTGGGTCATACTGCTCTTTCAAACAGCAGTAATTTTGATCTGAAGGTAATGGTATGTATGTAACCTCCATGTAAATAGGTTATAAATCATTGGCAGTCTGGTGGTGGTGGTGGTGGTGCAATAGTTAAATTTTGAATTTGGGTGTCTGGTTAAGGGTAGAAAAATTTGGACTTTGATGTTCGAAGTTGAATCTTTACAATGAAATCTGATATTGTGGTGTTCTGTTAGACAATGGAAGTACATCATTTTCATTAATTCTAGCTGCATGTTGCAGTATTGGTGATCTATTAACAAAGAGAATCTAGCTTAAGAACAAATTAGTTTATGAGGATCAAGACAGTTTGTCTTAATTCAGTGTTTCTAATTTAGTACATATAGCAGCATAAAAGATGTATCTTCTTTATTGCAGAGTATTTTCAGTTCTGTTCTTTCCATTAACTGGTTTTAATGACATATACTGTTAGATTCTCGCAGAAAATATTTTGAATTTGGGACGTGTCTTCCTGCCAACAGGTGTTTACACACCATGTGTCTGTGTCTGTTTTGTCTGTTGTCTTCTGAAGACGTACAGAAAGTACCATGGGTTGCCAAGACTGTCATTTTTACTGAACTTTGCCCCTCAAATCTTGTACACTTCAGGTATCAGGAAGACATTTCCACCTTTGAAAAAGAGGAAGGCCATGTATGCCTTGTTGAAACAAGGTGTCCCAGGGTACTTTCTAGTGCTTTGTATTTCAAGAAGGTATTTTTAATTTGTATTTCAGGATAGTAGTGCTGTTTTAAATTGTAAACAGCGATGTCTATTTCAGATTAAAGGCTTAGCATTTTAGTTAAAATTTGCTTTACTTAGACTACAGATTGCATTATTTCAGTGTGGGTTTTGGTATGGTACTTTGCTTGATAAGAGTAGGATTATTCAAACCTTTTGGAGATGTGTTTCTTACACTGGCCCTTCTTACTATCTCATTTATGATATTATGGGTTGGATAAACTTTGAGTGACAGTGAAGGATGGGAATGCAGCTTTCCTGTACTTGGTAAATAAAACAAATCCACCAAAACTCAAACCAGTCAAATTAATGTTTTCAAATTAAAAAGGTAGGCAGCATACTGGTTAAATGTTTCAGGAAGGAAAGCTATAGCACTTGTGTATCATTTGGTAAAGATGAGTGTATGTGTGTTTCTGAGGGGAATCAGAGACACAAAAAGAAAGCCCCAGAGAGAATTAGAGCAAACAGTGGAGCATGGCTTGTGTGTTTTTTGACTGAGCATGGCTAAAGAAGCCTTGCTATGGGCTTACCACATTCATTTCTTTGGAGAGGTAGAATTTTATACATTCCTTGAAAATATTCAGGATTGAATCAAGATGATCTGCAGAGAGCAGCATTTCACCTATTTGTATTCAAGTGCTGAGTGGATGATGGAAACAGGTAACCAGCTCAGGTCAAGTAGGTAGCAATGTGTATTTGTGTGAGCAGCATGGTTCGGTTTTATTTTTCTTGACTGCCAGAGCTGTAATGATATGTACTGTCCTGAAGATTCTTTTGGTCTATCACCTAGTCATGTTTCTTCACTTTCATTTCATGCTTTATTATTTCTCTCAACAGGCTGAAATGTGAGTTTTCGACTGGTACATCAGTTTCCTTTCCCATGCAGTTAAATACCAATATATGCTTTCTCTGTAGAAACAGCTTCTCAGAGTTTCTGATGGCTTGCCACCAGATGTAAAGTGTGTCAGTTTATTTTGCAAAACTGATGCTTTCTTGCTGCTAAGAAAGTTTGCAATTCTTATATAAATTTATAACGTTTAAAAAATTCTGGTGCACTATTTTTATAGTCATATAGCTCTGATAACAAATGAGGCATTCCTTGCTTGGGCAAATTAAAATCAGTCTCAGTGTGGGGAGGGGGAAGGGGAATGTTTTTACTAGGGAGTTGTACTTATTTCTTTTATTTCTATACGTTCTTATGATTCCTCTTGAACTTTTCTCAGATGTGATTAGCATACACAGACACACTCCCTCTGTGGTTTTAGTGCACCTTTGTTCCAGGCTGTCTAGGTCTGTTTCAGACAGATCAGCTTTATGTCTCCATTACAGTTTTGTTCAAATTGGAATTTATGCAGTAGCACACACACACATCACTTCAAACTATTTTCTGTTGAAGTTCTGTGTGGTTATTTGATTTGCTATGTTACCAAAAGTTTAGCAATGCAGTGGGTAGAGAATAAAATAAAACCTGATTTTCCTCCCTGCTTATGTACTTACTGTTCTAATAACTTTATTTCTTCTTCTTTGTGTAATAGGCACCCAAATACCATTTAATCATGGTGAGGATAAAAAAGCAGCAGTACCTGCAGCTGAAAGTAGTATAGCTTAAGTAACTTGTCCCAAAGCAAGGGTAGTGTGCACTCTTCAAGGATGGCATTCAGTAGCCTGCAGCAGCAGCGTGTCCTACACCAAGGAGCTCAACAGACACATTTCCTTCGCTGCTTTATCCTGAATGAGTACCAGGACAGTTCAGTACACTGTTCTGCAGGAGGTACCAGTCTGTGGGAAAATGAATACATGGCTTTATCTGTTGTTACAAAGCATGTGTAAAAGAGGACCATGCAGAGGTTACTAAAAGGATGCTAATTCTGACTTTTTTTAATGCTTTTGAATGTCAAAACATGAAGAAATGCAAATAATTTCTCTAAAACATGACTTTCTGCTGAAATTAACTTATGTAGACAGGCACTTGTCTGCACACTTTGATCTGTAAATGTCTTTGTATGAAAAGGCAGTAACTTTTGCTAATCAGTTATTGTCTTTACTCATAAATATTCATAATTGCCATGACAGTAGGTTGATAGTGGCTTAGTTCACTTTATCCAATATCAGTTGGCTTACTGGTTATTATTTTTCAAATGTGCAATACAGCCGAGAGGTAATACAGTAGCTTTTTCAGTTGAAAAGTTTGTAGCTTGTATAATTTTTATGTTCAAGTTAAAGGAATTTCTTAAAACCTTTGAGAAGATATAAATTTGTATAGATATTATGTCCAGTTTAACAAAGAAAATTTGGGATTGTGAGAAAAGAATAGGTACTGGTTATAAGCCTTTACTCTCTGGAACTCTTAGGAGGGTTTTTTTTCTAAACTCAGAAGTACTCCTAACAACCCCACGAGTAGCCCACCCCTCTGTGTTTTGTAAGAGTAACAGAAATGTGTCAGGCTATGGGATCACAGTATGAAACTTGTTTGTAGATACTATTTGACTCTTATCTGAGGTCAAACCACAGTATTTGTTGACCTTCCTACTTAGGCTTGATGCACTGAAAATCTGGGCTGTTAAACTTGGGAGTCATATGATTGTCTAAATCCTTACTTCTCATTCGCAGTGTTCCAGAAAAACAAGGCAGAGGCAATGCAATCAGGCTTAACAGTCCTACTGCTTTTAACCATTTCTGAATTTCTGTTCGGGAAGGTGCATCTTCTGGAGAAACAATTAGCTTTTAAAATTATTTGCCACTATTAAGCACCTTTTGCCTGACAACTGGCAAGTAGCTGCAAATATTTATTAAACAATCAGCTCTTTAGAAGACCTAGGCACACAGCAATACAGTGAAGTGACTTCTTGTAATTACCATAAGCTTATAGTAACACTTCTAGTAACTTAAAATAGTGTGTATCTTCATTTTTTTGCCAGTCATGCATTTAAATTGGCAAGTCTGTTACGGAGAGAAAACTATACCTTATTTTATGGCAATTAGTATATCAATTTACTTCACGTTCTCAAAGTGCTTATTAATTTTAGCTCAAAATAGATCAAATGTACCACATGTGACTGCTGTATCATAATACTACTTATCTATTTTTAAATCTAAATGGACTCTGGGAAAGTACTTTGCAAACTTTTGGCTTCTGTTGCAGAGTAGGTTACCTATGTATTCCTGGGTGAAGTGCCTCCTAAAGGGGTCCTGTAGTATCCAGTGGTCTTCCTGGTCATGTTTCAAGGGTTTTGTGTATGTTAATAAAAAAACCTGAAATGAAAGTTGTGTGAATTGTGTAAATCCCTTTTCAAAATGACCAGGCTGGGGAAAATCCTTCTTTTTCAGTCCTGAATCTGTTCAGATATTGCAAAGGAAAATAAGATGTATGCTGGAAGTCATGAGCTCAGAATCATATTAATGGTATTTTGTTTTGTAAATGTTTTCTCTGTGAATTTACATTCAACACCAAAGAATTAGTTATTGTTTCCCCATGTGTAAGTTACAAGCTTTTCAAAACTTAGTAAATATCTCCTATTAGAAATATGTCAACTATTGGAAAGCGAACAGTCTTCACCTCTTTTACTCTGCAATCATGGAGTCATGGCTCAAAAGTTATGTGTAAGTTTAGTTGTTTTGTAATGATCAGTTGAAGCTCTTTATCCCCACCACATGTGGTCCAAGTTATGCTTTTCTATCAGGATCTCACCTCACCAGATTGTCAGTGATGAAAATGAATAGAGTAAGAGACAGTTGCCAAGACAGTGTAGAACTTTAGTGTTTTCTAAGTTGAAGAAAGCTGTAAAATACAACAGATAAATCTAAGGAGAACAGCTGAAACATTACTAGACTGCTTGGTTCCATGGGTCCATGGGAGCATGCAGTGATATTGTACACTGATTGTAGTTTGGCTTTTGAGCATAAATATGTGTAATTGCCACTTGTTTGTGGCAATTCAGTGTGAGTGTAAGAAAGACAAAAATACTGCTGAGAAGCAGCACCACAGGGATGATACTGGTATTAAACAAAAGATGATAAAGGAATATTAATTACCTTTGCAGCCTGAACTGCATCATAATTTGGGATCCAGGGGAGTACCCTTAGGTGACAAACATCGACAAATGCAATCCACAATAGACTGTGGGTGTTTTCATTGCTTAGCCTGTGAGCCAAATAGCAGTAGTGCTGTGTGGGTTTTCTGAAGTCATGCTTCATGCTGCAGTCTTGACTCTGGCTCAAGGGATAGCACCCCAAGGTCAGATTTATTTTTTTTAAGTCCATATGAAGACATCAACATATCAGTGATTTTGCAGCCACGAAGATTCACAACTCGAATGTCATAATCAGTATCTGTAGCAACATCAGATACAAAGGAAGGATAGCAAAACAGATTTAGCAAACACTAGTGTTCAAGGCATGCATTTTCTCAGCGTGCCCAAAGTGTGTCTGCAGTTTGGTATTCAGATCCTGAGTCAGCTATCACTAAGTCAGAAGTTGCTAAAATATTGAAGAATATTAAAGGAGTGGGTGTTTTGTCTTTCATTTATGCCCAGTTGGCAGTCAGTAACTAAATTAAGTTTTCATTTCACTTTAAGAACTGCAATGAAAAGAGAGAATGAGATTGTGTTAAATCACTTTTTGGCCTTTGACCTTCTAAAATTAATGTCTAAACCAGAATTAAGCATGGAATTGTATATAGACATGGAATGTTGTCCTTTATCTTTCAGTGGCTGAAAAATTAGGGCAGTGAGGGGTTAGACTATTTTCTTCAACAGTGATAGACTAGACCTTTTTAGCTAGAAATATTTTGCCTATGCTATGCTCTTGGGAGCTTGAATTGTACAACATTTGAGTTTTTTCAGTAACCTGACAGAATAAAACTATTCTAATTGTTTTAGACAATACTGTTGGAGATGCCTTTTCTTGCTCTATAACTTACATTCAAACTCAGGTTTTGCCTCCACTCACAGTAGTTGTTTAAGATGCAGAGCCCTCATCCCGTCCTTCCTTAGCTCCTTGTTTCAGTTTTACCTCTGCCTTGTGTCAGCTGCCTAATGCAGTCTTGCATCAGGACTCAATTCCTTGCCTGTTAGCCCTTCCTCTGCTTTTTTTTTTTCCTTTCCTCCCCCCAGTTCTGTTGCGAAATTGTAATTTTTGACTGAGTGTTGGTGACATTCTGGTCTATTCTAATATTATGTTCCCCATGTTTGTATTGTAGTTGTTCCTGAAGTGGACACTTTAACAACAGAGAATAGGAAAATATATTATTTTTAAGCTGTGTCTTAACAGGTGACTGATTATTTGTAATCAAAGAAGCAAGCATAGTTTCCTTTATCGTTCATATTTCGGCCTGGTGTAGCAATAGATCTCAAAGTTGCTGGTGTAAATATTACTATCATATCTTTAAAACATTATTTCACTTGGCATGTTTTCTTAAGAGACTCTGTTTTGGGGTTTATTTGATTTAGGACAAAAACCTTATTAGATAAGTCTTTTTTTCCTGTATATTTTTATTCTCCTAATTTGTAATGTGTCAGCAGTTTAAATTGTTTACTGT
Source organism: Acanthisitta chloris (assembly GCF_000695815.1). Lineage (NCBI taxonomy): Eukaryota > Metazoa > Chordata > Aves > Passeriformes > Acanthisittidae > Acanthisitta > Acanthisitta chloris. Next base: position 41,322 of record NW_008678447.1, on the reverse strand, counting down.
CAGAAGTCTGATCTTAATCCATCTTGTCTGAACCAAAAAACTCCCACAACAATGTGAGGATGCAAATATAAGTGTATGAAACACCAAAATAGGTCTTATTTTTCATTTAAACAAAATACAGTTAATTTTATTTGAAATTAGTTCCATGTCTATGCCATAGTTTTCTATTAAATTTCAGACTACCAATTATTTTTGGACTACACTGATAAATTAATGCAAACAGATGGAATGTATGATTAGAAATTTTGGCATATTGAGCAGTCAGGCTGAACTGAAAAATACTTGCATGTGTAACTTGTGGGACAAAATGATATCAAACAGGTATTTGCAAAACCAGGGGTGCAAAAGGATGCTTTGAAGAAAGGCAGAGAGAACACCTGAGCTCAGTCCCCTCTGTGCATTGTGCAGGATGTAAGTGGCCTCTTGTCTCCCAGGTAGCTGTGTTGTGTGTCTGTGTAATTGTATCTCTAGATATGGATTCACTCCTTTAAGGGAGTGAAGCAAATAGTATCAATAAGAACTGTCCAAATGAGAGGGAGGAGGAGACAGATTGTGCTTTTCAAAAACACTGCACTACACATATCTTCATATAACGATCATATACGACGCTGGGAATTGAAATATTTACCAAGAGACATGGGTTGCATTTTTAATAGTATTGAGAAGAATTCCTTTGTAGAAAAGAAGAGTTAAAGGTTCATGCTGAGTTTGTTGCCCTGCCGTTTTCATACCTATTCTAGGTGACTGCCAGCATTTTGCTGTCAGGGTTGTTAGTTCCAGTTTTGTTTGGAGTTCTACTCAAAGTATGCTTTTTCTTATCTGTATTCCTTGAACTCCTTCCTTTAAGTAGAATAAAATTTGTACCCAGGATATCAGCTTTTCTTTCCTTTTTCTTAGAGTGAGTATATGCTATACATACCTCTTTTTCCTTGGAGCAAGGAGGGAAGATAACTTTGTGTTTAAGCATGAATAGCTATGGGGCTGCAAGTTTCCCAGCAATGTATAAAGCTTTGATCTTCGAGTTGAAGTTGCTGTAGTTAAGGAGTAAAAGAATCTGATTGTAGGTTAGATTTATAAATCTTTTCTTTGCAGGCTGGGTAGAGTGTTAGGAAGGAACTCAATAAGCTACATCCAAGTGAATGTGTGTGAAGGAAGCATAAGTGAAAGTGTAAATTCATTTGGGACCCTGTATTTGCTTTTGGACAGTTTGCCAAATCTGTGTTGTTAATTCTGTGAAATAATAGATTGAGGAACTATATACCATTTTAAATGCTACAGTCTTGGTGGTGGAGGGTGATGACAAACATCAATGAGGTGCTTTTAATAAAATGTGTTCTGGAATCTGAACTAGTGGTGTAGCTTTTCAAGTACGAGAATATGCTGCTCTGTTCCTAGAGCTCATGAGTTAGGTTAACCTACATGAAGCAAAGAGATAAGATACCTTCAGAGCTTGACATCCACATGGTGTGTTTTACTGGGTTTGGCCTACTGTTCTCCATAGGGGCTGATGCTGCACACAGACTGCTGCAATTGCTGGTGGATATAATATAGTTACTGAAGCAGTCATTATTAATGGAGTATGGATTACTGTTGTATTTAATCTGCTCTTAATTAGCTTATGGACACAGGTCTTAATGAACATGTACCTCAGGATAATAAGGAGGATGCAGGGATGTAGTCAATTCAGTAATTGTGACAAGTGAGTCTTCAAAAAGGACAAAAAATGAGCAGGTTAAAAACTGTTAGCAAAATTCAGATGAATGATGAATCTTCTAGTGCTGCTTTTGTTTTGGCTAAGGAAAGAGCAGCATGATTTGAGTCAGTTCAAATCATTTCCGTCATGATCACCTCCTGTCCATTTTGTGCTTTCTCTTCCTATCCATCTGTCCATAGGTGAGTTTTAGCCCCCCAACATCATTAGCACCTTGTCAGGTTCAGAACTGGATCATTAAAGACTAAAAAACATAGATATAGTAGGGTCTGCATAGATTTAAGGTATACCTGAAAAGGTAAAGTCTAGATTTCAGGCTGAGTAGAGCTTAGAACCCCATTCAACATGAGTTCCTAAAGCTGTACATCTTCAGAACGTGGCCGTGGTTGACACCCTGAATGCCCAACAAACCCACCAGGAAACAGGCAGAATTGCATTAGACAACATATCAGCTCTGTTACCCTTGCACAGCTTTTCAGAAAAATTCTCTCTCAGCAGTGTCTTAAAATTCCAATAATACTTCATTTGCCTTATTTGGCTGATAAATCAGTTGATATTTTCTTCTGAAAGTGTCAACTTTACAGAGGCAAAGGAGTGGAAATGCCAAAGTAGGTTACCTAATAATATATAAGCAGTCATTTTCACTTCAGTTGAGTATTCATTTAGGCTTCCATTTCTGCATAATTTTTCGGGTTTTTTTCTATCATATAAAGTAAAGAGAGAGCTCAGGAATTGCAATTACTAAGTTCATTATTTTGATATTTCATTTAAATGGGATGCCATGTGTTTCCTTCCACCCACACCCCCAAGAGTGGAGGAAGGTGGATCTTATAGTGGAAATAAGTTTAGAAAAAAATTGCCCAATGTATTGCAGCTGGTACCTTATTTTGGCAGTTTTCTTGGGTAGAGTTTAGCTTGAGAGGAATTGGAAGAAAACCAGAACCTTCCCACATGCCATGTGACTCCCAGAAATAACAGCTCAGTGTTGAGCTTGTTAGGGAGAGTTATGAGCATCTGAGACTGGCTCAAAGTAAAATATGTTTGTTCTTCCAGGAGGAAGAAATGAAGCCTCTGGCTAGTTACAAACTTTTAAGCATTTTGCTCAAAATGTTTTAAGTAAATTAAGATATCAAACTCAAGAGATAACGTCTTCCAGTTCTACTGCTTTAGAGGGATTTTTACTTCCCATGAATTAGAAGGGCTTGCATGATGCTATCATGAGATAGATTTCACCTATTCAAAATGTGATTATTCAGAACTCTTTTTTTCTTTATTTTGGAGTAATCATTATTAGGATGACCTATCTTACTTGGAGATTAAGGGTAACATTCCCAGGTATTAGCAGGAACCCCCTAAGTGGGAAAGGTTGTGTAGGCAAATTATGTTTTCCCTGTGCACAGTCTGCAGTGGAGGTGTGTACTGAAGCTGTCAGATATTTCAGACGTGAACATTTCTGCAACTGCAGACTTCTTGGCTGAGACATATCATACAATAATGAAAGTATTTGTACGTTTGTCATTTGCCACAATTCTCATAGTCTGACCTGTGTAGATTTCCTGTGTGCCGTTTGGGGTGGGTATTTTTTGCCAGAGTTTTGCTGATGAGGACAAATCTAAAGAAATACCAGTGGCATCTATTTTAAAAAAACCCAAACAAAAATCCTGTCTTTGAACAGTTACTTCTTGTTCTTGGCTTGCTTTCATACATACAGTCATCATGTAATAAGCCTAAACAACTAATACTTAATCTGTGGAAGGTCAGAGCAAGACTCAGAAGTTCTTTGGCTGGAAATTGTTAGCTCTTGGGTCTGAGACAGCCATTTCTAATCAGGTAAATGTTTTCTGAGACTAAGGTGAGAATGTAGTTACAGGTCTGTAAATGTTGAGATGAAGGTTTCCTTTCTGTAAACATCGTAAATAGTAACCAATGGAAAGAAAATTAGAGAGTGAACTTTGATAGGTAATATTGTTCAGTACCAAATGCATTTCTCTGCCCCAAAAATTTCTTTGTGAGAATGTTCATTAGCTCAGTAAGTCAAGGGAAAGATCACTGGGTGGTCAGATTTTGCTTGAATACAAACTTGAGGAATTCTTTGGGTAACAGTGATATAGAAAAGTCTCAGTGTGTTCTTTATGAGGGTGAGGGGTTGATTGTCAGTGCTTTGAGGTGACTGCTGTGAGAAGCTGCTTTCAGTGGCAGTTCACAGTATGAAGTGACAGTGATTTTCAGAATGCATTTTTAATTATTCTTTCCTCCTATTTCTCTTTAGAGCAAATCAAAGATAAATACAAGTAGTGGATGTTCTTGTATCGAAGTAAAAAATAACTTCAAGAAGAATTTACTGTGGTTTTACCTGTCAGTTAAAAATTTATATTACACTTGATTTAAAATTATTTCTTTAATTTAAATATCGTTGGGCTGTGGAAAAGTTTATTCTTTGTGAAATCTAATCGAGTGATTTCTATTGCAGCTAGCCAGCACAATGAAATCCTGCTTCTTAGAAAGAATATCATTGGTTTTAAAACAAAACACAGAATTTTCAAACTTCTTGGAATAAAGATGCTATGTATTATCATGCACTGATTTTGCTCTAAAAATAAGCAAAAAATTGGTGTTCAGTACAGCTTGTAACTTATGCTCTGTAAGCTGGCAAAGGAATCACTAGTCTCTTTTGATCTTATTAAAAAAATCTTTGATCATTTTGCTTTGAAAGTGAAGATACAATTGAAAGGTTGAGGCAGCTTGAGGATACAGTATTAAGGAATTATCTTTGCTGGCAGTCTTACTGCGTGCAGAGCTGACATGCCATTGTTTGACTGTTCAGAGAATTGCAAGTAATGGTGTATTTTATCCATTAAAAAAAAAAAAGAAAAACTCAGTTTTGTAGTGTTTCTATCCTGGAAAGTGCTTTTAAACAAATATAAAAATAAATATATTTGTAGTCATGTGTTTCTCTCATTCTTAGTAAGTGTAAGAGTGAAAGATGATCTGACATTTCTACCTGTCCAAGCTTTAGTTGTTTTGGCCTTTATTGTAAAGTAACACTTAGGAATGGCAAAGGATACTGTGGACTGAGTAGTAAAGTGCCTGTTGCTGAATGGTAGCTGGAAAATACATTTCGTAAATAGCAGAAAGGAAATGTTTCATTTGAAGTATTTTTTTTAAAAAACTTGGTAAATGATTTCTGTTGTATCCAAATGTAAATACTATTTAAGAATATATTCGGAGTGCTAATAAATAAAGTCGCCTTACCTGAAACAAATTGGATATAAATTATAATTTATAAATTAAATCCCAGCACAGATAGGGGGAAAAAGTAAGATCTGTGCACTTTGCTGCTGCCTCACTATGAAAAATAACCAGTAATTAGAATGTTGTGGTGTGAATTATTTCCCCTCTAAAAAATCTGAGATATTTAGTTGTGTTTATACAACACATTACAGAAGAATGACTGAGTACTTTTAAAATTTACTGTTAGGTATTACGGTTTTTGTGCCTCACGCTTTGGTCTTAAACCAGCAGATGGCATTTGTAACTCCATTTAAGTGCAGACTTACATAAATTTTGTAAACACAGTGTAATTAACTTCAGTAAATAGAGAAATCCTGTTCTGAGCTGTACTTCTGATGCCTCTGTATTCATGTGAGTGCCTGTAATTGAGATACTGCTTACTTAGCACAATGTGTATTAGGAGCATTTAACAAACTTTGAAATACCCTCTCAGACATTCTACAGCCTCTTGTCTGGAGGCCAGCGGCATCCTCTCTATTTTCAGGGATTTAATGCCTGTTTTCCACTCTGGCTGCTGTGGGGGACAGTCCTTCAGTCTTTCCACTGTTTTGCAGAATATGTGGAGGTGAGCAGGCTGGTAGAAGTGAAGGGGCCAGGACACTCTTTAGAGCAGCCTGGAGTCCAGGGGAAAGGCACAGGAATACAGAGTCTGTGTAGTGGCATGCACAGCACATGGCCAAATGTTTTGTACTTTAGACAATGCTTTATGAAGGCCACTACTGTATTCTAATTTGCACTCTGGGCTCTTTCATTCTATGAAAAAGCACTGTCCCTTCCCATGCAGTTACGCTGGGTTTGCTTTCTTTCTTATTTGGGTATTTTTCTAATTGAACTTAGATGTCACATATAATCAAGGAACAGTCCAGTTTTGTAGGAAAATAAAGTATGAATTTGAAATATTCATCTCAAGGTGGAGTCAGTTGTTTATTTTTTCCTCTAGGGAACGTGCTGGTGACTTAAAATGCAGATAGGCTTCCTGGAAGAGGCACTAAAATGGCTCTAGTTACTCTAGTATTTAGCCTTCTGGTCTTTTACTATACAGTACAGATCTGATAATATAGTGTAGCTGCTAATATAGTGAAGAAATTTTGCCTACAAGATTTTAGTTTAGGTGAACATTTCATTACTGTCTCTTCTCTTACCTTCCTACCATTATCCCATATAAAAAATTAGCTCTAAATGTGACTCCAGATCTCTCACGGTTAATAATAATTTGTTCTGTGAGGCTCTCTGACTCTGGACACAAAATGCTTAATGTGCCCTGAGCAGGGGTTTTAAAACATCGGGGGCAGTTCCTTGTAATAGCTAAGTGGCTAAACCATGGAAGGATAGCCCAAACCTGCAGATTCTAGAAATAGTAGAGCACCTCTACCCAAAGCTTTCTGTAAGCAAGATCCTCTCCACCACAGCTGTTTACCTGCAGAAGGTTTCTGTGAGCTAGATCTTCAGCATCATTGTTCTCATGGGAGAATGGCCAGAATTGAAGCAGCTACCTTCTCCTTCAACCCAGGTGGATATTGAGCAAAATGTCTGTCTGGTTCTTTTCATCCAGGAGGTTCATCTCACTCATTTTTTGGATCAAAAACCCATTAATACTCAATATTAATCAACGGTAGTAATTATTTTGGTGTAAATTAAGTGGACCAGAACCTTTGTCTGAAGTTAAGTTTTTCACAGAGGCAGAGCTACTGAGGTCACATGCTAAATTGCTTCAGAATTTAACCTTGTATTTTCATTTAAGTAAGTCGTACACTTACATATTTGTTCTAGACCTGACTTGACCAAAAGCAAGAACATCTTCCTTAGTCTGGGCAGACTTTTGAATGTAAGTGTAACAAAACCCACTTACATAGATACTTTCTCTTTTGCTGAAAAGTAACAGGGTTTGTACAAACCTTCTGATTGGTTGTCAAACGATATTAAATTGTGCTACAGAGTAACCACAGAGGGTTATTTGAGTAGCTGGGGATCTGGGAGGGCATGGACCAAGTTGATTTCACAATTGCTGTCAGATTTCTTGTACTTACATGAGAACAGCTGTTTCAAATGTGGATCATGGCTAACCTTTGTCATATTGTGGAGCAATTGTGCAATTTTTATTCACATTCTGAAAGCATTGATCTTGCAGTCTGAATTCTTGTATTGGGAAGCACCAGTGAGCACAGCACCTTGAAGGAGGCAATAAGAAAGGCACGAAGGAAGGTGCCATGTTAGGAGAGAAATCCAGTTTTCTTTGCACAAGTTGGACAGTTTTGTGGAGGATTTGGCTTTTGTAATGAGAGAGTTCTCTGTCACCTTCTATGACTAGAAGGTATGTGACGGCAAAATGACCAGATAATACTCTGGTAGAAATGAGGAAGCTTGATCTGCTGCCATGGTGTGTATATGTGGAAAATTGCATCATCTCTGATGTTGAATTTGTCCAATTTGACACGAAAACTGATGGGAAGAGAGAGCTCTCAGCTTGCATATGAAAAATCAGATGCTGAATTTGATGGTTTGGGGGCTCCCCCCCAAGTTCTCATGCATTTTTTTATTCATTTTGTATGATCATGGTTAGCAAGTAAATGATACTGTTGAACCATGCAAGCTTAAACTGATGCTTCCTCCTGAGAGCTGAAGATACTGAATGTGTGCTGCAGTTAAACTGGTGTACAGTAGATGCCAGTAGAGGCCTACTGAGTGAAAATAGAAATATGACCAGTGTTTCCATAGCAACAACTTCCTCCTGGCAGTCCTATTTATAGCAGTGCTGCAGTCCCAGCCCCAGTGCAGCTCTCGCAGGGACTCTCTGGGAAGGGTTAACCTTGTTAGAAAAAACGTGGGCGTAAAGGGACACTAAGACTGTATGGGTTTGCTTTCTTGTGTTTTATTCAACAATGAGGTTACTGGTTGTGTTTATTTTTGTTACATAGGTTTTGAAAAATCTTCGTTTCAAAATGGAGAGCCATTAAATCTGTAAGCTGTGAGCAAATACTGCTCTTCCCTCCATGTGCTCAAGTAGAAATGCAACCTAGTGGCACAGTGCTGGATGTGTAGTGAAAATGAAAACATCTGCTTTTTCAAGAGCCTTTTTCTGCCTCTGTTTCTACCCATAATTCCTTTTGAAATATGCAAGCCTGGCAAGACTCAAAATGGATTGTTTAATTACATAATTTCTGATGAAAATGTTGGGGGTTTTTTAAGTTATGAAATGGCTATCTGTATACTTTGTTTTACATCCTCTTCTCTCAGGCTTTATATAACAGCTAGAAAAATACCACACGTATTGCCTCAGGCATGTAGCACAAACACTCTAGGTTCTTTAATGTATTTTGTATAACAAATTTCAGAGTCATTAACTGCTGGTAAACTTGTATTTTCTGATTCAAAATTAGGCAGTTAAATTGTTTTCTTTTTATTAAATATTTTGGTTGTGTCTTTCAATTTACGAGTACTGTAATGGTCAATAAGAGACCTGCAAAATTCAGCAAGATCCTCTTCAAATGCTAACGCTTTATATCAAGTAATTGCTTGGTCCTTTTGTAATAAATAATAAATACTAAAGTTGGATTTTCATCTTTCATTCTTGAAATAACTGATGCATAAAGGAAAAGATGTTTCGTCAAGTCATCAATTTTTAAAGAAAATAAATAAACTTTCTTTAACCTCTGGGAAAAAAAGTGCTTTGTTATTAATTTATAAAGTTTCTTTAAGTTACTTTTTTCCACAGATTGTGAACAAAACAAATATACAGAAAAGTCATAGTATATCTTTTTTAATGCAGATAAAGGCCTCCTGTGAAAGTAAGACATACTTAGTCTAAAGTTATATTACATTTAGCATTAAAATAAGATAGAAAATAATATTTTAATTTAGAGAAATAGAACATACATAAACAGATGAGGACTCAGCTTTGTAGGTAACCAGGAGAATACCAGGTTTCAAGATTTGGAATTAAAACCTAAATTTTGGTTAACTGTAGGTGATCAGAAATTTGTTTTGCAGCATAAATCCATTTTTCAAGCTCCTGTCAAGGAATACAGTTTATTGTCTCAAAAAACTCCTGTTTTTTGCTTCAAGATACTCATGGCTAACCATTCAGCACTAGAGAATGGTGTCATTTGTCAAGTCCTGCTTTGCTTGAATATAGAGAAATGCACACGTTGTCATTTAAAAATACGTAAAGTGTTTTCCAAGAAGGTTAGGACCCATGGTAACATGCTGTTACTCAAACGTCTGGGTCCTTTGAGGAAAGGAGGGTACTCTTTCTTCATCCTTCATTTTTAAGGCATGACTGGTAGGGCAGAATTGCTTCTTAGAAATTGAGAAATGATGTTTTAGCAGAAAGGATTAAAAATAAATTGGCCGCATACCTACATTGTTCCTGATTCTGTTCCAGCAAGGAGCTGGAAGGTCTGTGGCTGGGTTCTAGTGCTCTCTGTTGTTACCAGTTACAAGCATCAGCTCCTGGGAAATGTGCATAAGGTCATGGATTGGCCATCAGGAAAAGTAAAAATGGCTTTGTTGCTTTTATCAGCTTAGATGACCACAATGTTAACCCTTTTCTATGGCTGTCATCATTATGGTGCTTTTTGTAAAATTGTGGGAGAGTACTTTAAAAATTTTTATTGAAATATTGTTTATCAAAATACTGGAATTTACACATGGAACATTCACATTCATGGTTAAATTTCTTACCCACCACTCTGTTTTCTAATGTGTTTTAAAATATTGCCAAGCTTTAGTGGCTAGTATTTAGCAAAAACAAAGTTTCTGCCTGAAGGAAATTCTTAACATTTCAGAGTTGACTTTGACTGTAAGAAGTTGGAACTTAATTATCTCATGTAGAAGAGAAATTTTAGAAACCAGTTAGACACATTGAAGCGACTTTCATTTACATTTTTCTATGTAACTAACACCTTCCTGAAATTGTGTGCCGAGCTGATTTGAACCTGAGTGTGTTTGGGAGCCCTTTGGAAGTGTTTGCACTCTGCAGACAAAGGGCACCACCACACCAGCAATGATTTCCAGTGCTGGTGCTGCTGGGTCAGGTCACCAGGTAGCATGTGCATTGTGTAGCCTGAGAGACTTGAGGTGTATTTTGCAAGAAATATGAACAAAGGGGATTTTCTGCACTGCCCGGCTGTAGAAAATAATAGGAGATCTGGATGGTAACTGGCTCATCTTAATGTCTGCAAACATTATTTGTTTGGGGTTTTTTTAATGCCCTGAAGAAAACCATTGTTTTGGTGACAGAAAGGTTTCCTAGGCCACAGAGACTGTAGAGGAAAAGTTATTCAGTGAAAGTTAAATGCATCCTTATCAGGCCTGATATTAATGGGCCCATACCCATGCACAGAGTAGAACACACACCTCATCTGACTTTTATAGCATTGAGTGGGTAGAACATTGGATGTTGGTGGCCTGGCAGGAGTCCAGCCAGCTTTTGGTCTTTTGGAAGGGTGTATGAGCTGAACTGTGAAGTTTAGATCAAAGCTAGCTCAGGTTCTTCTTCCAGGTCACAGCATGAGTAAGATGACCTCAAGTCTGTTCACACGTGTGTATATAAGAATATAATTGTATTTAAAGATTTACAAACTGTTCTAAGAAAAGCAGTACTGTCTAGCAAGTGGAAATACTAATATAAGCAGAGCCATGGAATTTTGCCTTTGGTAAAACGCCACCTATGGCCAATTAATGAACTTTTGAGCAGTAAAATACTATGTTGGAGCTTGTGGATTCTGTTCTTCATGAACAACATATAAGTTACTTTGTGTGAATAAGTTAATTGGAAGATTGGGGTGTCATAAGATGAAAGATTAAGTAAAAGGAAATACAAAGTTCCACATTTACAAATCATGAACTTAATTTGAAGACATTGAAGGCCACTTAGGATGTGGGATTCACATAAAATCAGTGTAATAGTATTTTGTGTGGTCATTAGGCAATGCCATAAACTTTCTAGATTAGGAAAGTGTATTGCTATGTGTAAAAATATGACCAGCACTTTCTTTTCATGTTGTACGTGTGCAGAATTTCTGTAGCTATGTTCACTGGCAGTAGTTTGTAAAATTCTAGCAAAGCCAGGCTTTCTCTTAGCATCTTTTCTAACAATTCCTTTTTGATAACCTCTTTTCACTTAAACCCGGTTCTTTTCTGTGGTCTTAAATGATGGTTATTTCTGATTCCTTTTCTTGGCACCTAACAGGTTAGTCATTTGGGTGCATTCAGAGTTTGAATTGTGGTGGGCACAGTTGCTCTGTTTAGTTTCCACGTCTATCCATGGACTCTAGATGACTGACAGACTCTAACTTATGCAATGTGAATTTTGTAAATTACCCTCTTTCAGATCAGGGAAATGAAATGGTTTAGTGTGTGAAAGAGAAGATGATGGTAGTGTAAGGGCTCAGAACCATGGGAGAGGAGAGATGCAAGATCAACCCACCATCACACCAGGTGGCTTTGTTTTCTGGAGAAAACAGCCAAGGTTAGAGTGAATATTAGTCTCTCGGAAGGATTCTCCAAAGGCTTGCAGTGAGCTACAGGGGGAGCACAGCTGTACAATTCCAGAAGTCAGTCAATTCAGTCCCAGAAGTTCACCAGGAAGGGAAATAAGCATCTTTATGTTGTCTAATATTTCTTATATTCCTGTGTAGAAATGTGGGGTATTACTGTATCATAAAGTGATTGGTTATATAAGGCATGTAATTGATCCCCTCTGGCTATTCGTGGCCCCTGATAAGGCAAATAGGACCTCATGGTCTTAACTAGCTCTCATGTCTGGCAGCAGAGCCTCAAACTGATGGGATGTTATGGAGGTCATCATTGATCTTGCAACAAAGCATATGAAAAGATGGAAGGCATAAGGTGGAAAGGACCTGTAATGGTCTGGCATCCAGGGAAAGTCACAGCACCAGACCCTGATGGGGGAGAGCAGCCTGGTCACCAGCAAGATGCTCACCCAGATTTGCAAACAGGTGTGTAAAATATAAGCATTTAGACAGTTGGTTCCAAATTTTGAACAGGTGCTGGAGAAAGAAGTTACATTTTTCGAGTATCTGGAGCCCAAAAGCACAGAACATTCCTATGCTTCATGTAGAGTCTAGAAATGTAACCTGTTGCATCGGCCAAGGCCAATCACAAGTGTAGCAGTGTTGGTTGGGAGGAATGTGGTCAAATCTGTAAAGTCTGTCTGTTGGCATTTTTATTGTTTTATCATTGTCATGGGCAGTTTGTCATCATGAGGTTTTTTTCCTGAAGCACAGGGCTGTTATGAAATGGTTATGTAATGTCCAAGGGTGGGTATCTGCTGACATTTGAAAACTATGCAGTGAGAAGTATGGTGGTGAAAAATGAGAGGTATGTCTTTAACACGTGTTGACTGTAAGACAGGAGACAGATTGTGGAAAAGTTATTTCAATCTTTCTTAAGAATAGCCTAAATTTTTAAGAAGCCACATCTTAGATGTGCAGAGAATATACTGGGAAACCTGTCTCATGTATGTGCTTCCATTTAAAAAATGAATATTTAGTGTTACCAATTGTTAGCATGCAAAATCAATATAGTGTTACATACGGCTTTCAATTTATTTTCCTTGTGTTTTGTGCCATTTAAAATATGTTTTCTAGACTTAGTGGATAAAAATACTCAAATTTTCTATGAAAGAATGAAATCTTATTCCCAACAAAGTTAAATGCACTTGATTCATTCTTGGAGTAAGGGGAACCCAGTTTGGAAAAGTATTATGCAGTTGTGCTTATATGTACATTAGAATTCAGCTTGTTCAGACTGATTTTCCTCAAAGGAGGAAAATAATACCTTTTTTCCCCAATAATAAAAGAAGTTTATTCAATATTTTTGTAACTTCCTTGCTTAGAAAGTTGATTAGTTGAAAGCATGAAATTACTAATTATTAGATTCCAGCCAGTTATGTTTGCTGTGATGATGTCGTACTCCATCTTACTTACAGAGAAGGAGCTACAAAATAGTCACTTAGTTTTCTTCACACATGGTTGTGGTAAATTAAAAAAATACCTATCTGCCTTCTGATCTTTACTTCTGAACAAGTGTTTGTAGCATTCTAACATAAAATGTGTATTTAAATATGAAATGTCATCCATTGAAAAGCTATGAGAACACATGATGGAGAACTTATGCACTTACTAAAAATTTTTAAAACCCAACATTTTTCGGTTTATGTGAAAAGAGACTTTTTGCTGTCTAAACCAGTACATCATAAAGCTTTTCTTAACAGGAAGTAGAAGAGAGTAGTGGTTAGCAAACGCTGCAGGCAGGAAGCTTGACACATGCACAGCTCTGTGGCGCTGGGCTGTCCAGTTCCCTGCAGATGTTTTCTCTTTTGCTTTTGTAAAAGTCACCAGTGCATGTAGATGGCAGCGCACAAGGAGGGACCTTGTAACCAGTGCACGGGGACAGCCACAGCACTGCAGATCCTGGAAGGGTTTGCTAATCGCCTTTTCCATAGGCACTCCAAGAGTGGTGTGCATGAGCAGAGAGTGGCTCTGGAACACGAGAGCCAACATTGCTCTGAATTCACTGCCCTATGGGACAAATCAAGTAAGTTGCAGGGGCTTGTTTGTTTTTTAGATACTTGCTCTTCAGTTTGCCTTCTAAGTGAAAACTTGTATGTTTGTAATCAGATATGAACAGTCATGTCTGATACGTTTCGGGGCAATTTTATGATTTGTTTCCTAAAGGTATTAATGTGAAAAATGACATACTGCATCAGGCAGGGGAAGATGGGGCTGGTTCTTGGTCTGGTGGCTGGCAGGAGTGTCTATCCCTCATCCCTTTTTTTTTTTTTTTTCAAAGCACCATTGACTTGTTTTGGCAAGCCCACGCCCCAGGTTTTACTGCTGAATTACTTCCTTTATTTTCAAATTAAGTCAGTGAGTTCAGCAGAAATAGAAAACTCCAACTAAAGACTGTAATGTTCAAACTTTGAAATAGGCAGACGTTGCTGCATAGGTTAAACTTATAGGGGTTTTCATCATTCATAGTTGTATTTTAAGGGATATAGACGTCAGAAATGCTCTATATAGTGGTAAATGATACAAAGTTGTGTTTGGTTTTAACTGTTATGTATTAACTTAGTGTGGGAATGCAGACTGTCATTGGCTTTAATTTCTTAATTAGTGAACAGTTTAGAGTATTGTATGGATTAAAAGTCTTCATGGTTTTATTTTGGGTAATAAAAGTGCGAGATTTCAGAAAAATTACAATCTAAATAAACTGACATTTGAAGTTTTAAAAAAAATTTTAAAGGCATGCATTATTTTGCAAAGCAATTCTTGTCTCTGTGGTTAAATACTCATTTTAAAATGTTACAATATGGTAATTTATGATAATTTTGTTCCAAATTTCAGATTCATTGATGGATTTGAGATAGCACAATTATTTCAGCTGAAGATAGGCCGTGTTGGAAATGCTTAGCATCACAGTATTACCATGAAGAAAATCAGTGTTTATACATCTTGCTTGCAATTTAAAATATTTTATGAGTAGGGAGTGAATCTCTTCTCAGAGGCTAAGCAGTAAACATGGAAACAAAAAGGTGTTAATGCATTGACCTAAAATAGATTAAATCTAGGTCTCCCAAATGAGATGGGAAAGGATCGACTCGTTTTGTTGGGAATATAAATGATGAAAGTGCATAAATTCTGAGCTTCTACTTCTCCAAAATATTTTCAGCTTGGTAAAAATAGGCACATACTTGTGTTTATCTAGAAGCTCTTTTTTATGTAAATAGCTATTTGAAAAAATAACACTGAAGCATTTTTTGTTTATATAACGTGAATTAAAAACCGGTATTGACCTACTGACACTTACAAATCCTGACCTGTTTGTGTACAAGGCTCTTACTTTTTTTCCCCTCTGCTTAAGGCAGGCTGCCTCATGTGACATGTTTGATGAGGAAATGGACTGTCGTGTCTCTTGGTGATAAACATGGTGAAAATGGCTGTTCTCTGAATGCTATTTAAAGTCATAATTAAGCAGAGTGATTGCATGCAGTTTTTCTGAGCTGAAGTTGCTGAGCTGGTAGCTGAATGGTGGGTGATTATGTAGCTTTGGTTTTGAGGTGAAATTCTGAGTCTTTATCCTGAAACTTCAATTTGTAGATTGCGTTTAAAAAATAATGTAAATTTCTGTAGGTACACATGATGTAAGTCCACATTTAATGATTCTTGTTTCACTGCCACTGTAGCTGGATTGAAAGAGAGGATAAGGAGCACAGTGAAGGGAGTATTTGTCTACTCCTGATTTCTTATATCTTCAGAAAAATATATTATCTGTGAAAATTCATGAAATATAAAAGAGAAACAAGGTCTTGGTGGACTTCTTTTTGGGTTGGTTCTTTTTTTTTGTTTGGGTGTTGTTTTTGTTTGGGATTTTTTAATACCCAAAAGTTCAATGTCATAGAATTGCCTAGTGTTACTGAATTCAGGTTGTAGAATTTCACAGAAAGTTTCATGAATAAGCAGTGTTTTAGGAATATGCTGATGTTTGTCTTGTAGGGATGTTTGAATATTCTCAAGTATTCTGCACACCTCACTGCAACTTAGAAACATAAGTGTAAAGTTTTAGGTGAAGCTTCATGGCAGACAGCATGAATGACTCTTTGAAGTTCAGGGTAAAAGCACTCTTTAATTCCTGAAAAAGGTTTGGAAAGTGACTTCTCAGAATTTTTGTTGTTTTAGGCTTTGGGTAGAATTCATTTGAAAAGGAAGTTAATATATTTATACCTTCTGCCATAACAAAGCACAACAGAGGTGTGTTTGTTGGGCATGGCCTTTTGCAGTCAGTTTCTGCTGAAGCTCTGGGTTTGCTGAAGGGGAAGGGGCTGCTGCGTGTTGGGTGGACTTTGTGTTGTCAGTTATCTAGTGTTGGGGGTTTGAGTAAATTGCCACGTGGTTATGACCTTAAAAGTTTTTCAGTGGTTGATTTTGAAATTTAACATTTTTGCATCATTATTTTGACACGTAAAGCATGCAGTCTCTCCAACATGCCATGGATCCTTGGTTGATGCATGAAACAAATGTGTTTTGTGAAATCCTCAGAGTCCAGTAGGGCAGAGGTGACTCAGGGCGTTTTCAGAAGCTGACTGAGCACATGTGTGATTGTAAAGCCTGGACTGGTAACCAGGTCAGTTGTGCTGCACAGCCCAAGGGTGAAAGGAACGTGATGGTAGCCATCAGAACAATGCATTTCATTCTTCCTTTAGATGTCTTGACTGTGAGCACTTGCAACTATATGGAACCTACATTTCCATTCTTGTTTTGTTTTCTTAGTTGCTTGTTGCTCGCTGAATGATTGAAATGGGAAATGAAAGGAGAAGGAGCCTGCTTGGTTTTGAGTGTAGGGAGAGTAAGATCAGTGTGGATCTTTGATTCTTGAACTGATGCAATTATTTTCCAAATCTGTGCAGAGAGAAAACATTAACAACTTGGGTAACCGGTCAGGAGAATCACCACTAATGCATGTTCTGTCATCTCCATAGTCTCTAAATGGAAAAGGGATGGGTGGTGAGCAGTCAGAGGAGAAAATGATTTTGTCTCTGATTCAAAATAACGCCAGTATACTTCCGAATCCTGTGGGACGATCTATAGCAATTTAGCGGAATAATTATATATGTGTGTATGTAGAGAAAAAAAGCATGTGAAATATGAAATAATGTACAGAGCACACTGTGTGAATTGCTTAAAGCTTTAGAATAACTACTAGTTGGGTACAAGTCAACAGATAATTCTGGTCTAAGGTTGCCATGGAAACAACCAGTGCTTGATATAATTGAGAACATCTTAAAACCTCCTGGTGTTTGCATGCTTTTTTCCCCTGCCATTTTGAGTTACTTTAGACATGAATAGGTAGCACTGGTCAGAACAGTAGTAGTTAATGAGCAAAACCAAATACCCGTGTCCTGAATATTGATTTCGATTTTCTACTGGTATCTTGTGCTTCGTGGTTTTTTGCATCACAAGGAGCTCATAAGGAAAAGCAGCTCTCTGGATTCTGTGTGCTCTCTCTTTCTAGTTAGTGTATAAGTGTGTTTAGAGATTTAAGCACCGACTTGGTAGAGATTAACATACTTCATCAACTGTTGGATTAATATTAGGAGCAATATGTTTCTGGAAACTATCTCTTCAGCATGAATGGTAAGTCTTTTCTATTACCTTTGACACTATTTTTTTGTTCTGTCTTCAGAGTCAGGAAAAATCTACCAGGCTTTCCTTTCTTGTCTGCATAGCTGCATCGACTGCTGATTTCTTTGTTTTTGTAATCGACTCACTGTGGGCTTTTATTTAAAATTACTAGTTTTAAAAATTTGCATGTTTTTTTATTAAGCAGCTTGCTTTGCATAACTGGTGTTTAGGAGTTTAAATTTTATTTTAAAGCTTTCTTCTGGAAATAACTTACAAATCATTAAGTAAGGCACAGAATCTGATTTGGAAAATTCTGCAATTGAATATATACATGTCGGTTCACTTAATTTTCTGTGCCACTGATAATAAATTATGTCAATTGATACAAATCAGAGAGGCCTTCTGAAATTATTGTAATCATCACCTGAAAATTCTAAACAGGCTATTGTTGTTTTTAATCTGAACCGGCTTACGCTTCTGTGATTTTTAGTCCTCTCAATGCTGGGATAGCAGAATAGTTGAGGTCATTCATGGAAGTAGGGGAAGGGAGTCTCATTTGAAATTAGATACCATAATAGGTCTAGTAAATGCATCAGGCAGGTAATTTCTTTCCAAAACCACTGTGGCTACTTATTATAAGGTACTTTGAATATAATGGAAATATGAAGTAATATATTCTTACTTGGAATATTATTCAAAGTCATTTTAAAATACATAAACTCTGCACGTTTATTTCCTTAGAAAAAGATAGCCTTCGAAAATTATTTGCAAAAAGCCCAAATATGTTAGTTTCCGGAATGATGCCTCTTTGTTTCAACCAGATAGTCTGGAGCTTTGGAAACTGACTTGAGGCAAAGATTTCTTGAAAAGAAAGAGCAGTTAATCTTGTGTATGTGGGGTTTGTGTGTGTCTGTGAGTGGTTTTGCTTTATTCTACAAATTTAAAGGACCATTTTTGCAAAGGTTTCACTTTTGTACATGGCATGAGATAAAGAGTGGGAGGAGTTATCCCACTGCCTTATCTAATATCAGCTTGTCTATACTTATCTCATACAAATGTGTTGAGGTCATCTTCCCCGGAATGAAAAGTGTGGCTGTCGTTTCCTTGGTGTACAAGGTACAAAATACAAATGTCAAAGCTGGTACAGTTATTGAGACAGTGTTTCAGCACTTTGTACATACATGACGGAGATTTGTGGTACAGCGTCATTCATGGCTGTTTTAAGTAAACCTAAATGCAGACTGTCCCTTCCAGTGGTGGCCTGGTCTCTGGTGTGTGCTTCCCACACCCCTGCAGGGTGCTGGCAGGGGGAGGGAGCCCAACAGGAGACCGTGCGAGGTTGATGTGGGCACACATGTCCAAGCCAGCCTGGGCTCGCCCCGAAGGATGTGATGGCATCCCCAGATCCTGCCACCACCTGCCTCTGCCCAGCCTGGGGGAAGTGGGACTGAACCCACAGCCTCCCTGCCCTTCCTCTGTGTCACAGCCAGCATCCTCTGCTGATGGAGGTCTCTCCTTGGGTCAGAAAGTCTCTGCTTTTCACCAGTTCCCAGGCTGGGTTTTCCATCACATTTTCCTCTGTTTCTCCTACAATAAGGTTGTAGCTTTATCAGGAATTAAGGGTGGTGGAAATCAGCTCTATGAATTTTGAATTATTTTGGTTTGGGCTTTTTTTGTATTCTGTTATGATTGAGTCATAAAGACATACATTTCATACAGGCTAGGTGAAAAAGAGGTTACAGCTCAGCTGGATTTTTGTTTGTTTGGGGTGTGTGCTTTTTGGGGCGGTGTTGGTTGTTTTGAGGTTGTGGTTTTTTTCTTTTCCCTAGGGCTTTGTTCTGCAATTTGCATATGTAGATTTCAGTCATCCTTACATCCAGCCTCCCAGTTCCCTTAAAAATAGAAATAAACAGCTGCAACTTTTACCAAGTGTCAGTTCCCAATCAAAAATATTTATAAGTGAGAAGTCTAATTTTGATAAAGGAAAGGTGACTATCTCCTGCTCCATCAAGATTAAATGTTTGCTGTAAACATCTCCCCATTTAAACCACTTACACTTTCCAGTGCACCCTTCTGGCCGTTTTCACTGCAGCAGTGTTACTTTGCACCCTGTCAGTGGATAACATCAGATGCTTTCCTTGTGAAGGAAAGATGGCCAAGATGCAACTGAAACCTTGATGAAAATGTGACATATTTCTTTCAATTGCAAATACAATTGGCTTGATTTTTATTTTTTTATTTCTTTTTTCCCCTCCCCAGAAAAGCCCCAGTTATGGTCAGATTTTTTCTAGGAAGACTCAAAGGAAAAGCTGGTCTTCTATTTCTTTGGACTTGAGTTTTTGGTTTGGACAGCAGAACATTCTTGAGCAGATAAAACTGGAAGGCCAAGTAACTTTAATAGCTCTAGCTCCCAGTTCTGGAAGGTGCTACTCTACTAAATCTTCTGTTTTGCTAAGAATAGGCTTAATACTCCCAAGTACCACCAAGTACATGGCGGGGCTGGTGCTCTCCAATACTGCAGACAGAGGTAACCACTGATAGAGACATTTGCACTCAGAAGAGAGTAGATCCCAGATGTGCATGGAGACAGATGGAGCAGTATGTGAAAGGACTGTGAGCCACACTGAGAGATTGCTGAATTATTGGCCAGTTTTGTGCACAGTAGAGAATAGGAATGTGTAAGGAGTGAAGGGTGAAGGGAGGCAGTGTAAATATCTTAGTTATGTGCACTGGGAATACTTTTAAGAGCAAGGGACAAGAAGTAGCAACTGATTATTCCCAATGCTGAAAGGTTTTAGAAAATGGAAGGATGCCATGGAATATACATCTTCCTGAATGTGTCTCATGGGACTAATGCTTTCTTCTTTTTGAAAATTCCCCCGTGCTACCCGTTAGCCTCTGACAGCCAACTTGGGCAATTTTTTGGGTGGTGACTTGGCTTCACGTTTTGCTCTGATCCTTGTACAAAATATTTGGAAAAGGCAACACAAGAGTTGCTGCATTGACATAGTTCTTAAAATGCATCCATACAGTGAACAGTCCCTCAGGGGGCTTGGTTCAGGGTAGAAGCAAAAAATGAGTTTAATAAAATTGATGTTTCTTCCAAAGGAAAGGGCATTTGGTGTGTTGTAATCTTGCCTCTCTTGAACTCTGACTTAGCCTAGTCCCCATGACATTTCTTACGTATATTTTGTTACCAGAAAGATTTATTTTTTCCCATTGGTTTTTAGTTTGCATCTCAAATTGTTTATATATTTGTTGCTGGTTCCTCTAAGAGTTGCTGCTGGTCCTGCTGTTGCAGGTCAAAGTTCACAAAAGGAGTTTCCCAGCTTTAATTATTGAAGTTCTTATGGGCAGTTTTGTTACTTGCATAACGATTTTGGTGTTTTTCTTTATTCATTCTTAATTGCTGACAGATATCCCAGCCCATTAAGAATTTAATTTTTTTGCAGTTTTTGCAGTTCAATTCTGTGCTAGCTTTATGCCTGTCTTTTAGCCAAGTAACTGCTGACTTTTACCAATTTCTCTCCAAAGTCCCATTCTTTATCAGAATGGATGATAAACACTCTTACCTACTTTTTGCCTGCCTTAATCCTGAGGCAAACAAAGGCTTGTTATTCGCTCAATGTGTTGAATTGTGAAATGTGTTTATTTATGTAAGACTTCCTTATTCAGGAAGTCAGTCCCTGCTATTTAAGGGTATAAATGAACTTCTCCTGCTTGACTAGTTACTGCAGGCAACCCTTTCCTGTAAATATTGAAAGCGTGTTCTGCGGGAGATATGTCAGTGTAGCAATGTGTCAGAAGCTCAGATCTTCTGAAGAGATGAAGAGTTATTTTGCTGATTTACACTGACAGCTGTGAAGATGTACCTTGCTGATCCCAAAGCATGTATATGAAAATTTGAAGAGTTTTGTTAATGCGAGGACTGGGGCAAGGTGGCTTTGTGGGAAGTAGACTTAAGTGTGAGTGCAGACAGCAGATACACCAATCCTGGTGTGTGATTTTGGTTGTATGAAATATTTGAGAAAAGAAAAAGCAACACAAGAGTTGCTCTTCTCAAGTAACTTGTTAAGTGCATCCATGCAGTGAACAGCCCCTGAAGCTG
This sequence comes from Acanthisitta chloris, assembly GCF_000695815.1. Classification (NCBI taxonomy): domain Eukaryota; kingdom Metazoa; phylum Chordata; class Aves; order Passeriformes; family Acanthisittidae; genus Acanthisitta; species Acanthisitta chloris. The sequence continues at coordinate 20,069 of NW_008678447.1, read as the reverse complement.
TTTAGTTTGGAATTTAAGGAAGAAATGAGTATGGTGAAACTTCTAAAGGTTACTTCTAAAGGAAGGGGTATCTGTGCATGAGTGTATCTGCTGTTATGAGAGGCATTGCCTGCTTGCAGGGAATTTATTAGTCAATATGCAGATCAGATCAGCTACCTGCAGATTTGTGCTTACTGTTGCTAATATTTTAACCATAAAGCCTACCCTCAGTGATAGCTGCCTGATCATGTTATCCTTTTTAGTCACTGAAGTTTTTACTAAGAGGCAATGTGGGGCAGTAATATGGAGAGGAAAGTTGGTGCTAGCCAGTTAGTCAGGATCTTAACCATGCAGAGGGGAAGAGAGCTGAACTGGAGGGAAACTGCAGCAGATGCTGTAAACATTTTGCTTGGTCAGTAAGTGGTTTTGACTGTAAGGGGAAAATCTGATTAATTTGTATATTTGTATTAACTATTAGATGCAAGATCTTTTATAGTAGTGCCCTAGGAAATGTGGTTCTTGGAATTCATTCTTAAACTGTGTTCTTATTTTTCCCCCCCATATGGTAACCATGGAAATGTATGCACTGCAGAAACAAAAGATGTTTGAATTGTCACTATTTTCTCACAGTTTTCGGTTTTCTTTGTCATATTGTTAATACTTGTTATATTTCACACAGGAAGGTGGTCTTTTACACTGTAGGTCCTGTGGTACTTGGAACATTTTAGATTACTTGCTGGATAAAGTTCAGCAACACCTATAGAGGGTGGTACTGTGCAGATGAAGGTTAATTCCTAACTGCTCACAAAGCACATCAGTGTGTGATAATTGAGGACTTCCCATGTTAAGATGCTTCACCTAGCCTTTTCTATATGAGCTTATTTTATATGTAGGGAGTGTTAAGTAGTGCATGTGAAAGTAATTGTATTAAACTTACAATTTATTAATTTAAAATTTGAAGTTAATAGAAATATTCAATACAATAATTGAAAATCAATAACTTAGAATTATTTCTCAGAAGCCTTCTCAGCAGTTAAGTGCAATACATTCATGGTCTCATCACACTAGCAGAAACTGGCACTCCTTCAGAAAAGGAACAGTTCTCCTGCCCCCCACATTTGCCCATTTTCACCCCAGTTCTCCCTTCCCTTGCCCTAGGAGAAGCATTCCATGGGTTGGAAGGAAGTGGAAGATGCTTCCCTGGTCATCCCCTGCCTTCTGTCCATTACTTCTTGGGCTGGGCTGACGCCCTGACCTGGCTTGGCAGTCAGACACAAGGATGCTTTTGCTTTTCCAAAGAGGTCATTCAAGTGAATGACTGTGGAAGGACAGGACTGGGAGGTTGTTTCAGTCCATAGTGAACACTGAATTGCAGCCTAACAAACCAAACTGCTGTTTCTTGGACTTTTAAGCCTCAAAGCACATGGATTGGTGCAAAAGAGGAAGCAGGTTTACAAAAGTGTTGTCTCTGTCAATGAACGTTTCAAAGGCAGGAAGGAGGTATGAGAGTGGCTCCTTTCCTTAGGCCAAAGTCTAGTTTTAACATATTCAGAGCTACTTGGATGTCAGTTCCAACTGGTCCATTTAGGGAATTGAAACAAAAAACCAGATCTAATGAATTAGCAAAGCACTGCTGTCATTTGAAAGCAAAGTTGGGTACTAAAGAGAGGTGCCAGCCTGAAGGACCAGAATAACCAAAGGGGGCGTGGAACAGCTCTCACCCACCAGGAATTTGCAGGAAATTTTAGGTCATGTCCCACACTTGGATGTTAGATGAAGATAATCTGCTTGTCAGCATTAAGGAAGTCTTGCATATAATCAATAATTTAGGGTTTGAATAATAAATCTCAGGTTGGGTCATAAGTTTTGTTTGATTGGCATTTATCTCCTCTTGAGGGAGAAGTCACTTTAAATATATTTGTTTATAAATTTTGATGAACATTGGGTCTGGAGTCTCTTGTAGATTAAGAAAGTGTTTTTATCTCATCTGGAGGGGTTTTGGTGCAAAATGATTGAATTGGGACATAGATGCATGTACAGCTCTGCTAAGCAGTACAGGACTTGATGGTGTTTGTGACCGAATAACTTTACATTATACATTTGACTTTACTGATTTACATTATACATTTGAGGGTTTTTAAAGAAAATTTCAGGGATTCACATCGTAAGTGACTCTTATTTGGGTTTGGTCCTGTCTCCCCAGAGTGGCCTCTTGTACATTGTACTTTTGGCATTAGCAGAGTTTGCTGCCTTTGTTTCAACCAGTACTTTGATATTTAAGAAAAAAATACTGAATGTTGGATTTGGAAATAAGATTTATTTTATTTTCTCTAATAACTTGATCTGGCTGTGGCACTTGTGTGCAGTAGAGTATGTACTGCTCAGAGTTCAGCAAAGATTGGTGTTTCCTCTGATAGCTGAAAATCTCTTCTGGTGTGTCTGAATCTGTCACATCTCTTGTGCAGGCTGTTGCTCCATAGCCAGCCAGGTAAAGAGGTGAACATTAAGGAAGACTTCAGCTTTAATTTACAGCTTAAAATTATGTCCTGGAGCACTGAAAACTAAAATTTAGGAAAAAGAAGTAAATCTCTTAACAGAGCTCTTAACTTGCAAATTTGCTTTTATAAAATTGACAAAATACTGTTTAGGTCAAGACTTCAAAATCATGGACAGGATTAAAGTAAGATTTTGCCTGTGTTCCAAGATTGAGTTGTAGTGGATAAGAGCAATTTGTATTTTACAATTGATGCACATTGTAAATTAACTCCTGATTGTTATCCTTTGAAGATTAGATTCAAGTGCTCTCTTTTAGTCTTTAGGCACTTCAGCTGGAACTGGTCTTAATTTACTGTTTATCCTGTTCCTCTCCCTTTTTCTCCATGTTTTTTCTATGTCCTTCTCTTTTCCATTTCTTACCAGTTCTTTCCATTATTCCATAGAAGTATTTACAGCATGCAGTTAGATAATTAGCAAACTTGTATGCAGTTAGTAACTCTTACGTGATCCTTCACTTACTTTTCACTTAAGAACTTTTAGGTTTTGTATTTCAGCAAAAGATCTCTGTCAGAACTGCTCCATGCTTTTGGGGGGTTTGGTTTTTTGTTTTGATTTGGGGTTTTTTTTATCTGAAGAAATGTTCTTATCTATTGCAGCTGGTAAGTTAGTTTGCTCTGCATCACCTTTTTTGTCACAATTAGTGTTTAAACAAAAATATAAGATCAAAACCTTGCTCCCAAAGCCAAAAACTTGATAAGTGAGATACTGGATTGATGCAGTTCATTAATCTGTCTTTAGCAGAAACAAGACCTTGCTGGTCAGCTCCTCAGGAGGGCCAGTGAGTGCCTCCTTGCAATGTTCAGGCAAGATGGACTTGCCCTCAGCCAGGCTCATATCACATTGGATTTGTCCTGACCGTTTTCATATTGTGAGAAACAGCATTTTGGTTTTGTTGTGGTCTGTTTCGATTATGCCATTTTGATTTGTGCTTTGAAGTGTTTTCCAGCTATTAAAATGTTAACTGGTGCTCATGCTGCTTCCTCTGAGTGTATAATAATATTTAATGCTTAACTGTGTTCATTTTGAAACACTTGCCAGGGTGGAGAAATCTTATATTGAGCCTTGTGATGTTAATCCTCCTAATCAAGAGAGAAATTTTAAAAATTTAAGACAACAGGTTCATGGTGTAAGAATGGGACTTGGAACTCAAATCAGACACTTCTCACTTGCTTCTGAAATGTGGTACCATAACTGCAGGATTCACTGAGGCATCTATGTGCATCTTGATAAAGTTTAAGGCTATAAATATTGTTTTTATAAAAATGAAATATACATATACATTTACCAGAATCTCTTCATACGTATTCATTTTTCCATTAAATGATTTCATTAAATAGCCCCTTTAACTCCAGACTTTAAATGATTATATTACAGTTTTGGAACAAAATTTGAATTGTATTTTGATAAAGGGCATTTTAAATACCAGGCAGAGATTGGCATTTAGCACAGCAGATGGGGGTTTGTAGTGGTGCCCAGTGTTTAGTCTTAATCAGTTTAGTTCTTGCTTTCTTGCTGTAAATCCTAGCCAAATACTTTTTTCTTTCCATACAAAAAATAAAATTCTGGCTTGCTGGCTCTTGTGGGAGATGTGATTGAGAATAACAAATACAGTGCATGTGGGAGGTGGGAGAAGTAACTCGTGGTAACTCTCAGGAATGCTCCATCTGTGACCCCTTTCCCTCTGCTGTCATTGCAACCCTGCAACTGAGGTCCTCACCCTTCTAATTTTTTTTCAGGAACTTTCTTCTAATTCACTTGCTCTTAAACTGTGTTTTAGGGCACAGTACTCATTATAGTACTCATGACCTTTGTTAACATTTTTTATAAGCCTGCTAACTTTTCATATAAAAGTTAATCAATAAAGCAAGCAAAAGAATTGTGATTTGTATGAATATACTGATAGAGAGCAATCTCCTGCTGTTTGGGGGTGGGTTTGACTTTGTGTGTGGTGGAGTTTTTTCATTTGTTTGGGTTTTGTTGGTTTGTTTGCTTGTTTGTTTTTAATAGCTCCGTGTGTGCTAGGAACCTCTGGATCTTGGGTTCTCCTTGTGGTAGAACTCTGTTCCAGCTCACTTTCCTGCTTATCATCATGCTGCCTGGGTTCTGAGTACAGCTCTCCTCAGGCTACCTGTGATACACAGGAGGACAGCTTAGATCTTGTGTGTGCTCATGTATCATTGCTTCTGACCATGAGTTGAACTGAAGCAGGCAGAAGTCGTAAAACTGCTTCAAGTCTTTCAGTTGTGTGTTCTTGGCCATTTCTTACTCCCTTCTTCTGAATCTCACCAGATTTTCTGCTCTGAGTGTTTGCATTGCATAAAATCTGCCTCTTGCTCTTGCTGGTCACAGAGAGCTGGGTTTATGCTGTGTGTTTGTGCTTATCTAGGCTCTGACTGCTAGTGCATCCTCTCCAGTTCCAACTGGTGCCCTTCCTGCCGCATCCCATTGGTTTCACCACTTCCATGGTCCTCATTGTGCTGGTGCTGTTACCTGTGCTTTGCTGTCTCCTTCCAGTACCTTCCTTTTTTGAGCAACAGCTTTTCCTCCTTTGGTTTTGGCCTCCTTTACTCCACCTTCTGTACCAGTGAACACAGTCTGAGCAGGGTCTGTCGCTGGTCTATCCATGCACTCCTTGCATGACCCTCATCTTCACTTTGCTCAGCCATGTAGAAGTGATCCTTGCTCTTCTGTATTTATGGGAACCTGTATATAAGCATCTCTTTTGCAGGTTCTTTTTCTTGACAGTATTCCAAAATTAAATCCTATTCGTATGGTGACCATACCAGATCCCTGTATGCATTCCAGTTTGCATACAGCAACTTCAGCTGTGCAGTTTAGACTTGTCAAGTTGCTGTTGTTGGGTAATGGAACTGAAATTTGATTGTGAATTTTTATTTTTATTTTGGCGACTGCTTGCCATTTCTGTGCTATCCACCACATGCCATGCAATTCACACATGCTGTCTTTTGGAACAAAGTGCTAAGTAGTGGGAAAATCACCAGATTACAGGTTTTATTGTGATCCAGCATGCTGTGATGAAGATAGATACACTTTTGTTAGCAACAGTTCCTGGGATGTGTGTGTCTTGGAATAGATTAATTATTAAAGATGCCAACTTGATCTCCTGAAGTTTTGTAAGCTGTGCTTATTTCTGTGATGCATCATCTTTTTTTCATACTGAATTTAGCTGCCTTTGGTGGTTTTTTTTTCTTTCCTTGCTCAAACATTCTGTGATTTAGCATGAGTCATTCTGTCTGTGTGGGAAAGGGTTGGTTTATTACCGGGTCCGTTCTTGAGTGGGGAGGGGAAAGGGTGGAATGTATTTGTGTTTTCTATGTGTTTGTTGTGGAAATGCATAAAACTTTTTTTTCTTCTTCTCTTCTTTCCTCTCTTCATCATCTCATCTGTGTGGGTGAATGTTCCTGCAAACCCTTGGGGAACCTATAGAGACGTTTGGTATGCTCATTCCTTCATTAGTGCCCAAAGTCACAGATGCTAGGTACAGTTTAAAGACTAGAAAAGCAAACCAGAGCCACATTGTCACAATGCAAGGTGGCTAAAAATGTGCACTTGAGGAAAACTTCTAAGTCGTCATCTAATATACCTATTTGTTTGCATCATCACAATAATACCAACAGCCACTGCTAACTAGTTGGCATAAATTTTGATTCTGCACTTGAAAAGTAGAAATGAAATACTTTCTCCTGTATCAGGAGCTACTGATTTGTGATTGAGCTATAATTTTCAAAAGTATCTATCTTGTTTATAATTCCAAGTCCTATTTTGATAAACGAGTGAAGTGTGTGCACTTAAGTTGCCCGAGTTCTGTTTGCTCTCTTGCTGCATTGTGTAGAGGTGCAGGAGCCCAAGTGACCTCTGAAAGTGGGAACCAGGCACAATTTGACCCACTCTCTTTGTTAGAAAGAAACTGTAATTCTAATAAAACATCACAAAACATGAACTTGTTATTAAAAGACAGAAGTCTTAAGATGAGTGAGTACCATTGGGTAGCTTTATTTTGAAAACACATGTTCTAAGAAAAGAGAGACAAAGTGAAGTGGAAGTTTTGTTGCAGGAGAGCTTGTGGCTTAGTGATATTCTAGAAAAGAGAGATTTTTCTCACACATCCACAACTTGAATATTTCCAGCTGGTTCACATTAATTTCATGAACTGCATTCTTTACTCCGTAAGTAGAACAGAGACAAAAATGGCTGTAAATGTCATTCTGTATTTTTATAAATACTGAATGGTCATATTTCAGTGCAAAATACATGGAAACTTAAAATATTTATTTATATGAGCAGGGGAGATGGCATGAGGGATATTTAAGACATGTACTGCAATAACATGAAGAAAATGAGTCCAACTACGTCATGTTTTGGTTGTGCTATATAGTGCTAAAGTTAATGTTCACTTCTAAGCTACAGCCACTTGAGTTGGAAGGCTCAGCTTTTTCATAATCTTAGTGATGTTATGGTTTTTCTTGTCATTGAGAGAAAATAATATTCAAGCTACTTTGACATAAATTGTGTTTGAAAAACTCTATCAGTAGTCATCACTTGGTCAAGTCATCTCTGTTCTCCTTATGGAAGGAGGATTATCAAACATGAATTTGGACATTGCTAGTTTCCCTTTTTTGTGTTGAGAAATTATTTCATGCCACAGGAAATCCTGTCCTTTTCTCAAACTAGGATCATTAAAAGTCATTACATTAATAAACTCTATAATTTAAAGACAATGAAAATATTTTCCACACACAGGATAAATATGTCAACATTTTTCACTGATTAGCCACTAAAATATTTTAACTCTCAGTAAGTTTTAATACCAATTTAAAATAGCTCCTTTGATACAAACTATGGTTTTATTGCTCTATTTAACCATAAGTTTAGGATACCAGCTATGTTCCCCTTCTTTGATATTGCTTGTTTCTCTTAAAATAAAATTGCTGAGTGGATATCATGCTTTAAACACTTTTCCCGTGCTGAGGTCTGCCAGAACTTTTGACCACTTTTCTGAAATTCCCACTATATTTGCTGCTCCATCAGAGCCAGTGAGGGTGGGAGCCATAAACCTCCCTTGAGCGCTTTGTGGTAATTAAGACCCGTAGCACACCAAAGAGAGGTTAAAAAAGGAAAAAAAAAAAAAAAGAGTAATTCATGATCAGCCTTCTCCAGAGCTGCTGTTGGTCTGCTGCTGGAACTGTACCGGTAAAATAAGAGAATCTTTGAAACGTTTTCTGTGTCAACATTAGTATTTGCTGAAAAGGAGAAGGAAGTTCTGACTCATCAAATGGTTGTTTACAACCTGTTATAAACCTAATTTTTTTTGACCCTCAGAAGGCAAATTACAGTTGCTAAAACATACATTTCTAGATATTGACCAGAATAATCTTGGCACTTTGCTGTGTATTTTTAGCAATTGCTTGTGGCAGAATGTCACAGTACAGAAAATCCACTGTTATTAATGTTGTATTATGTGACATGATTCAGAGAACACAAAACCAGTATGATATTTTTTCTTGATTCTGTGACTCTTTCAGAACCACAGCAATATCTGAAAGACCTCCCGTTTATGACACTGCATGAAGTAATCTGCATTGATCTGGCTGAGCACTGATACTCAAAAAAGAGAACAGCTGAGAGATGATCTGAACAAAATATGTTGGTGCACATTTTAAACAGTCATCCAGAATTTTGCCATTATACATTCCTTCAATTTCAGTGGAAAATCAATATTAAAACTACATACTCTCTGACTGTGGGCATGCCTAATGTGCAGTGTCGTTGTAGCTCTGTGCTTTGTCTTTGCTTGCAGTAATGCTGTCCATTTGGTACTTGAGCTTGCAAACAGCCTTTAAATGAAGGTGATGAGGGGAAAAAGCAATGAGATTGACATTATACTCAAGCAGCTGAAAGAAAATGCAACATTTATTTAAAAAAAAGCAGATAAAAAAGTCAATCTTCGTGGAATGTCTATCTATAAATGTCAGGTATTTGGTTTTTTCCCAGCTGAATTAAGAATGTCTAACATCACCTTAAAGCCTGCTTGCCTATAGAGTATTTTGAATTATTAGAGCTGGTAAAGTTTAAGTAATTTGTGTAGAATGATGTAGTTACTCCAGAAAGCTTAGAGATCACCTAGAAATGCGGTAGAAGTTCTAGAGGCATTGGTGCTTGCTTTCATACATGGTGAAAATAGCTTATTATCAGTTGAAGAAAGAAAGAAGTTGATAATGAAGCTTACATATTTTAACAAAGCATCTCCATTGCATCCACGATGAATTATATTAATTAAAATGTACTTTTTTTGTGTGTGTTTTCAGTGAAAGAGTTCCTAGCCAAAGCCAAAGAAGACTTTTTAAGAAAATGGGAAAGCCCCCCTCAGGTATCACTCATTTACACATTCAATGCTTTCCTCTATTGCATGTTTTTAATGATGTTATTAGTGTGGTATCAGTCTGTAATCAGCAGTGCAGAAAATAATTTGAATACAATTTGTAAAGGAGTTCGCAGTTGTAATGTCAGCTTAGTCAGTGAAGTTCATCAGCAAAGACTCTTGGATCTTGTCCAGATCCGAGCTGATGAAATGGTCATACTGAACAACAGGTTTCTCATTTGAGAATGGTGTTCACAATCAACATGATAAGACTCAAATTCATGACCTCTTAACTGCTAGATGTTTCTTACCAGTCATGTATCACCTGTATGGACAAATGACAGAAATATTGATATAATTCTGTTAAGTCTTTTTCTGTTTTAATGACTGCAGTATAAATTTTCTTAACAAATTTTGAGAGGCATGAAATTATAACAGTGTAGTTGGCTATAGTTGTCTTTGATAAATGTAGTTTTACTCAATCTTTTTTCCTAAATTAATTTGATTCATACAGTTAAAATTGTCTTTGGGTATTAGATTGTAAATAATGTCATTATATCCTTGTGCATGTAGAATACTGCTGGCCTAGATGATTTTGAGAGGCAAAAAACCCTTGGAACAGGATCATTTGGGAGAGTAATGATGGTGAAACATAAATCCACAGAACAGTATTATGCTATGAAGATACTGGACAAACAGAAGGTTGGTGTAATTTATTGTGGGGTTTGTGGTACAAAGAAGAGTTTGATGTAGGTGGAGATCCAGTAGCTGTGGCCGAACCACGTTGCATGTACTGAGCTGCTTCTTGTCACACTTGGATGCTGGTGATACTTTAAATGCTTGACTTTCTCTTCTAGGCAGTAGATTCAGTTGTTGGTACTGTGTAGAGTTCATACAGTGGCCAATAACGTTAACAGCAGCCTAAAGAGGCTCTAAGTAGTGTCCAAGGCATTAATAAAATGTTGTCTGGTACATTGTTTGCTTCACTTGTGTAAGGTGACCTATATTCTTCAGCAAAAGCAAAATGTAGTGCTGTTGTTTAAATACATAAGTAAGTTTGCTTTTGCAGGGTAGCTAAAAATTCTGGAAGACTCTTTGGATCACAAGTTCTCAAAATTTTCATTTGTGAACCATAACTTAAATTAAAATCGTTTACGTAAATAATTTCTTTTCCATTCTTGATCCCATGAATGATTACTTTTTTATGCTCTTTTCTGTGAGCTCTTCCTGCTTCATGAGACACTCTACATAACTTTGCTGTTGTACAACAAAAATCAGATTAAGAAAATATTTGTCTGGCAAAGGAATCTTCATAACCAGCAGCTAAGAAAATCAGTCAGCATTGCCTCAATGTGGACTCTTGCACTTAGGCATTATTACATTTCTGAGTAATTTTATGTAATGAACTATGGCAGTGGCATGATCAAACTGTTTTGCCTGAGTTGCAGTTCCAGTATTCTTTGCATGTGATCTGGAGTCCTGGACCTTGAATAATGGGTCATTTAATCAAAGACTTCTCTATAATGGTCAGACAAGGAGAAACTAAAGTAAACTTACCTTTTAGTGTCAAATCTGACATATTATTTTTACTTGGAAATGCTCAGTTATTTGCAACTAAAGCATTCTCCTATGCTTTTATTTAAAAATAAACATACAAACAAAAAATTAAAATGGCATTCCAACATAGTACAACTGAAAGAGAGCCCAGACCATTTCCATCTGTGTGGAAATGTACCTCACCATTACCTCAGTGTGGCTGGTGGCATCCTGTGGGGAGAGCCCCTGTAGAATGCCACTGCTGCACAGAGAGCCCATCGCCAAATTTCAGATCTTCAACTTTTTTTTTTTCCTTTGAACCCTTTTTCATGAATGTCTGAGTTGTCACTAGAGCAGTTTAGGAAATTACATCTTACTTCAGAAAGCTGCCGTAAAAATACTCTAAGAATTTTATTAAAAAGTTAATTAAATTCATTACTACCTCTCAGTCTAAAGTAAATTGGAAAGCTGAGTTATAAACTTACCTGGCAAAAGCAAAAAGTCATATTTTTAACAGTTGCAGTGGACTTGCAGTAACTGAGTCACAGGTTTAAAGATGTTTCCATGCCAGCATCAGTCCTTGAGATGGTTTTGTCTATAATCACAAGTCTTGATATGTTCCTTTATGAAGTACATACTTTGCAACTCAATTTAGCATATATAATTACAGATTTATGTATTCTATCCGAAATATATTAGTTGTTTCCATTAAGGGATAACAAAAGATAGGAAATTGTTGAGGGAGAAGACATTTCCATCACTTTGTTTAGTATATAAAGCATACAGATACCTGAAATTAGACAATGGGCAGGCTGCCTATAATTTTTCATTTCCATTTTACTTGAAATCAGAGAGCATATGGTGTATGTGTTTGTTATCCAGTCTTACCAGGATATGAAAAAAAAGGTACTAGATGTGAGTGTAGCCAGTAATTTTGTGTGTAGGGATGTTATTCCTGTGTCTGCCCTGAGGTAGGAAGGCTGTAACATACCATTGCTTGGCGAGTCTCATTATGGAGTTGTTTTTGGAAGGAAAATACTGTGAACAAGAGCTTGGACACAAAGAAGCTGTTGGAGAATCTGCCATTACCAGATATCATTTAGTGCATAGGAAGTGTCATTGGACGTGCTCTGAGCCTGACCTTAAGTGTGAGCAAGGCTGTGTTGTCTGAGGCCCCAGTTTGATATTATGAGATGTTGAACAGCAGCTTCAGCCTGTGGCAGTGCTGCCATCCCCCTCCAGTACTGAGCGGGTCGAAGATGCAGGAAGGAGGTAAAGTCTTGTCTAGCATTGCAGATGAACCTCACAGACTAAAGCCTTAGCTTTTTTTGCTTTGATGGACAAGATCATTCCAGTATCAAAGCTTTTTACGGGTGAAGGAGGCACTTCCCACATATGAGCTGATTTGAGAAAATTTTTTATTTGGTCCCTAAAGATCTGTGATTCAAAAGAAGTTTAGTATTTTTAAGTCACTGCTTCTTTTGTGTGACATTTATTTCAAAACAGTAGTGCGTTTTTTCTAGGTACTACCTTTTGCATTAAGTACAGTTCCAGTCAGGGTTGGAATATCTTGTTTATCTGTTATTTATAGCAGTTAGATTTGATTTCCAAACATAAAACCAGGCTTGTTTTGATCACTCTTGTACATTTTTTTGCTTGTTTCCTATGGAGAGAAAAAAAAAGTAACTTGGAAATCATGCCATTCTCAAAACCAAGGTATTGATAGATCGTGCAACAAGGATTAAGTCAGAGGGAAGTAATTGATTATGCAATGCTGGGGCTTAACACAATTATTAATTACTGAGAAAGAGCAATGATGAGAAATCTGCTACTTGCTGCCTTGTTAGCAGCTTAACATTGTAAACAATAATTGCTTCTTGGAATCCATTCTAAAAATGGAGATTTTGAACTTGTATTCTCCTTAGTCTTCTCACTAATGTGTGAGATATATAAAATAAGTCTGTTTACTCCTCTATGCAGATAACAAAATTCATAATTAAATGTGTCTGATGGTTACCTGCCTTTCTGAGCAAAGGATCCAAAGATCCAGTGGGTTTTATTGAACTGCTGCAGAAATATCTCTGTTACAAACATTAGCAATTCTTAAGAAAATGCAGAGATGTTTCACTCACTGACTCCTATATCCAGCAAGTAGGGAGAAACACTATTTGTAGAGTTACCTGCCAAATGTATTGCACAAGTGTTACTTTTGGAAGTATTGTTAGACTTTTTAATCCTTACTTGGCACTGTTATTGTACTCAGAATCCATAAGGTTTTTCATCACCTGTAAAGTTAAAAGCTTGCTTTCAACTAATTGTATAACGCTGAAAAAATTAGCAATGACTATAAAATTTAAACTGAAGATTGTTTTTTCTCTCCTAGGTCGTCAAACTGAAGCAGATAGAACACACACTGAATGAGAAGAGAATATTACAAGCGGTGAACTTTCCTTTCCTTGTTAAACTGGAGTATTCTTTTAAGGTAATCATTATTTTGAAGTAGTTCTTGGGTTTCAGGGAAGTGCCTGCTTAAACTTTAGGTATTTAAACACACAACTTTTACATACAATAGTTCAAGTACTGTTATTTTTAAAGATGCTTCACTTGGCACTGTTTCCAAGGCTTGAGCAGGAGTTCCTGTACTCGTGTACACACTTGTACACACCCCAGTTCACCAGGTGATGATTAAAAGCATATCTATAAATAAACAAATGAAATATAAATTAAACACTTAGAGCTTTCTCTTGTTTTGGAGTGCAGCTGGCTTTTGTACAGCAGGGAGGTTTTAGACATCATTTTATCTTCAAGAGAACCCAAAGCATGTCTTCTGTACCAGTATCTGGAATGGTGAATTTGTAATTGTCCTGCAGATGTTTTGCTTGACATTTGTACCTGAGGCAGGTAGTAATGACAGTTTTAACCATGAAGGAAAGAACTTTGAGGTTAGCTTCTAATTTCATGACAATATGTGCTAGTTAGTCTGTAAAAAAATTGAGTAGCTTTCTAATTTAGAGAGTGGTATGTGCCCTCCTGGGTTTTTTTAAATAACATTTGAAATGAACATTCATGTTCTACCTTAATCTTCAAAGTGTTGCAGTTTGGAGCAGGGACTTTGGGAGGCAAGTTCTTCAGGCTGTCAGTTCTAGATGTTTAAGAGTACCAGGTCTTGCCTTGTAATAGGCATCTGACCCTCTTTTCCTTTGTGTCATCTACACAACATTCTGTGTCAGGAACTCACTAATTATCTTTATACAGATTTACTTTAAAACAGATTTCTTGAGATAGATGATGCTTCTTTTGCAGTTTTTCAAGAATTTCTACCTGTGTTGCTTTACATTTGTCAAGGTCATTGGATGGCTACAATTTTTGTTTCTCTGTCTTTAGTAAAATGTACTCTATGTAGGAGCTACAGAGACTGCAGTATGCCTAACGTCTGTGTGTTTACTTGTTTGCTTAGGACAATTCTAATTTATACATGGTAATGGAGTATGTTCCTGGTGGTGAAATGTTTTCACATCTAAGAAGAATCGGAAGGTTCAGGTAAGAGTAGTAATCACATTTTTCCTTAAAAGAGGCTTATGTTGCTAATTTGGGAGGATGGTTTTATATAATTTGTTAGCATTGAACTAAAAATTCTGGAGGGTTAAGTGCATTTAATTTACATTTTTTTCAGTGGACTTAAGCTAGTCAGGCAGTGAAGAATTTGTAATTATTTCTTACTTTTCAGTTAATTAATACAGGCATTTGTGACCTGTAGGCCTGATAGAATCTAGGCCTGATAGAATCTTGGAATTCCTATGCATGTTGTCACCCAAATTGATGATGGTTTCTAAAAACAAAATTTAAAGTCTAAGCTCTGCACTGTGGGATATGTTCATCTTGATTTGCATGTGTATTTTAGCTGCAAGATTTAGGGAATGTGTGTATCAATTCTAAAATGTTTGCTCTTTGCTTTTGCTTTTTCCTGTTACACAGTAAAAGAACTAGTTAAAAGATACTTAGTTTGTGTATCCCTGGCAGTTACATGGTTGTTTCAGTACCTTAGCATAGTTTTGGGGTACTTAATATTTTCTTTTAATTCTTCACAGTGAACCACATGCACGGTTTTATGCAGCTCAGATAGTGCTAACATTTGAGTACCTCCATTCATTAGACCTCATCTACAGAGATCTAAAGCCTGAAAATCTTTTAATTGATCAGCAAGGATACATCCAGGTATGATATTCTTCATATATTTAGGGAGTGGAGTCTTGTCTTACAGTGTAGGTTTAGGTAAGTCTAACAAATGTGTTTAGAATAAATGGTGTGAAGCTGTTTGGCATGTTAGCATGTTTTTGGGGAGAATTCAAATGCCCTACTGCTTTGTAATGGTTAAAACCATTGGGTTGTACTTCCTCTGACTAAAATTAAGAATGCACAGTGTAGCTGTCTGCAGTTGAGCCAGTTGTCAGGATTCCCCTTGGGATCTGTGGTGAGAAGTAGGTGATTACATGGCTCTGTTCATCTGACCTATTTTATACATCTGCCCTAGAACGAGATGAAAGCTGCCCTAAAATGTCTGTTTCTCTGCATTGTCTATATTAGTAGTTTAGGAAAACCAGCTTAGATGTTATCACTGACACTACAGTGCTAAATGCCCTTCAGATGAATCCCACCCTAGGAGAGTCCTAGCCTTCTCAGCACTTCTGGGGCAAGAGCTGAGCTGAGGTCAGATCAGAACTGCAGTGCTGCAAATGATGATCTCAGTTTTACAACAGCCTCTCACAGCACCTTCTCATCTTCAATTTAGCTCTTATGCTTTAATCTAAGCAGCAAATGGGAAGGCAGTGTGCAGCAACAAGCACTCTGCAATGCTCCGCAGTCCTTAAACTATGGAAGTTCTTTCCTCGTGTCACCTTTTGCCATAGCAGAATCTAACAAGAAAATACATAAAAATGTTGGAGGGAAGTGGAAAGGATTTATATCTTATGTTGTTTATAACTGTAAAATAATTTTGCATGGAAATTTAATTAACACTGTAGGGAGAAGATGAATACAAGTTCCTTTAATGTAGCTGGAGAGCACCATTAATGTAAAGCTGTGACTGGCTTACCCCAGAATTGGCAGCTCTAGATGCAACAGTGTTTTTTGTGATGGTGGGCAGAGGGAGGTTTGTGTTCATATGTTGATACTGCAGCTTCAGCTTCATTTTATTTTTGTATTTTAAAGCTATTACTGTTTGACCTGTATCTGCAGTGTATTTTTGTTACATAGCCTGATGTGCATTCCCAAACACAGAGAAGATTCTTTGCTGACTGAAGCAGCTCTAGACAGCACATCTTCACTCAGTTCCAGCTGTGATGCTGTTGTTTCTATCGAAAATGGAACAAAAGCTGCCTTGATAGTTTGGAGTTTGGCTTCTTTAGCTGTGACAGTAGTGTAAAGAAACATCAGCACAGGTTATTGTATAGTTAGCAATGATTCTGATTGTGGTACAGTATGTTTTCTCAGGGAATGGGTTGAAATTAATACCAAGGAGGAAACAAGCATAGACTTGATAGCATGAAACTAATCCTAGAATTTCACCTGTAACTACCTGGCTTCCATATGTATTCCACAATATGGACCAGGAAAAATCACAGAGTATGATATTGCATCCAGAGTTCTGAAAACTTGCTGCAGGAAACATGGGAAGTGAAATGAAGAGCTTATAATGGCCAAGTACTTGCCATTTTACGCATACAGTTACTGCAACATTTCCCCCCCAAGCCTCAAATAAACAAACTTGACTCTGGTGATGCTTGCAAAGATACTCAGAAGTTACTGGAAGACCTCTTTTATGTTGTCTTATTCCCACACTAATTTTACATATAACCTTTATACACTTATGCAATAAAATTCTAAGTTTACAAGACTGACAGATATCTTGACCCTTTTTGTGGTTCAGTAATTTGTTAACTAAAGGAAAAGATAAATATCTTGTTCGTGTTCTTTAAACTTTCAGCAGTACAAAGTCTGATGTGAAAAGTTTAAGAAAAATGATGAAGGTAATTGCAGTATATGTG
>NW_008678447.1:0-3553 GCF_000695815.1 Acanthisitta chloris | reverse complement strand
AAAAGTTATGAATAGAAGCTTGTGTCAGGACTATAATATATATTCTGTGTTCTTTATTAATTTTTTCATAAAAACCTTATTTTATCTGAATTAGAAGTATCAGGAGGACTACTAAAGGTACATCTGACATACTGTGTGATTTGAGAAACACATTTTTCCTCTGTGTAAAATGGATTTCCAAAATATTTCTGAATTGCTTAATTTTACGTTTATAGCAATGCACTTACAGTCATTTTATTTCTTCTGATGACAGGTCACGGACTTTGGCTTTGCAAAAAGAGTAAAAGGAAGAACTTGGACGTTATGTGGGACTCCAGAATACCTGGCACCTGAAATAATTCTCAGCAAGGTACTTTATCTGGTTCCTCAGCCATGCATTTGATGCAGTTAAAACATCACCCAATTAGTAAACTCTGAGGGAGAAACAATTGCTGCTATTTCCAAAAATCAAATTGTGACTGATCAATTCTTTATGAATTACACAAGATGCAATCATTGTATTGTAAATCTTTTGTTAGCATGCTAAACCTTACACCAAATTATCACATAACTGTACTTTTTCCATCTGCTTGTCATCTGACTTGGGAGAGAAAGAGGTTTAAAGAATCTGTAATTAGGTTATTCAGCTAACATCCTTATCAGAACAACAGATCTGAGTGATTACATTCTGAAGTGTTAACAGAGCAGAGCAGGAACTTCAGAGGTAACAGGAACCACATATGGGATGAATCAGTACTCATTGCATAACTACTTGCAAAGTGTTTCAGGTTTAAGACCCTTTACATGAAATCAAACATGACAATCCTCTGGTTTTGCACATACAGTACATACAGTTTAAGCTTACTGTTGATTAGTTTGCCTAGTACTTGCACTAAGTGTTTGAACATACAAGCATTATTAATCATACAGCTGTTTATATGTTTCACAAAGGAAAAATGCAGTTTATAGAACTCTAAACAATCATAATGCATGATGTTAAATTATGCATTTAAGATGTGGTTTAATTAAATGCCCTTTGCAGGTCTTTAAAAGTACGCAAAAATACTTGTGTTTGGGGAAAAATGTTTGTTATTTGCACCTTCTTTGCCTTGTGCAGAAGAAATTGCAATGCATCTACTACAAATTCTTCATAGATTTTTCTGAAAAGACTGAGTCTGAGCTGAGTAAAATTGATAGTAAAATAGGCTTGGTGGGATTTTCTGTCTTCTGTAATACTACATAGGACTTACTAATTATTTTATGTTTTGGCTTTTAAGAGCAGATCATAAATGACTCTAACAGCTAATTAACTAAATTTTTAAGCATTTGCAGCTAGTTAACTGCTTCTGAAAAGGAATGTTCCAAAATGCAGATAATCCAGCAAAAAGATGACAGTTTACAATATAGGAAGTATTGTTGTATTTGATGAAGTTTCCCTAAGTTTTGAACAAGTTTCAGTCATTCTGTAACAGGATTGTTTTGATTTTAAATAAATAAACTGTGCCCATTTCTGTCACTTGGGGAGTCTTGTCACATGAGTGTAAAGGTATCATTGACACTCATCACAGGAACATGTGCAAAGTGTTCCACTTCCATCACTGTTTCACTGTCATTGCCAAATTAGGCTGTAAGTGTATTGCTGTTGGAATCTCTGAGTGCTAATTGGCTTTGAATTAGGTTGTAAATTCTGTATTAAGCAAACAGTAGTATATTTGTTTCTTTGTATTCCACAGCTGTAGACACCAAAAACCTTGATCTGTGATAGAAACGGTACTAACAGTGGTGTGATTCATTCTCTCCAGGGTTACAACAAGGCAGTGGATTGGTGGGCATTAGGAGTGTTAATCTATGAAATGGCAGCTGGATATCCCCCGTTCTTTGCAGATCAGCCCATTCAAATTTACGAGAAGATTGTGTCTGGCAAGGTGAGTTAAGGCTCTGTGTGTTTTCACAAACACAATTGTTTGTTCTTTTTGTGGTGGAGATGTAGAATTTATTGGCTACTAGACAGTAAGCGTTTTAAAAAGAACATAAGAAAAGTTCAATGTCCTCTACTTAAGTATAGAATTAGTTACTTTAAAATTAAAATTCTGAAAATCTGTTCTCTGCCTTCATATGTAAAATGCAAATTACTAAACTTACAGACTCTGTGGTATTTTATCCTTTTCTGCTTGGATTGAAGTGATCCAACAACTATTAACATCTACTTAGTTATATCCTTAATTTGCCTAGCTATTTTCTAGGAAATATTTTTGCAATTTTTGAGAAGCTTTAAAGAGTTTCCAGCATTCCTAGTAGATTTCTTTACTTCTGCAGTCTTGTAGTTCAAGACATGTCTAGTGTTCTCTTTGGCTTTCATTGTTACAGAAAATTTTTGAAAAGTATTTCCAATGTCTCCCTTTTATTTTTCATCTCCTGGTGTGCCAGATAGCAGCAAAGTGTGGTCATTCTGTTGTTTCTCCTGCCAGCCAGTGTTGTCTCTGTGTTTCTTTGTGCTCACTTGATATGTTATTCTCTTCCTTGTCCCTACATAAACACATGTTGTGCTACCTCTCAGGTACCTCTGTAATTCTCATCATGGACAGTACCTCAGTAGGCCTGTGGTGCAATGAGATTGATTCTTATTTAAATCAAGAAGATAGTTGCTCTTTGAAAGGGTTTAATACTGTGAGCCTTCAATCTTCTCCATGAATATATGGGAATTAATTGACAACGATGTATTTGTTAAGAAATGTTTTTCTTCTAAAGTAAAAAAATTTAAAAAGTTAAGCATTTTTAGCAGTGGTTTCTAATTGGCTTGACATCTCTACTGTTGACCATTTTTACTGAGTCCATGGATGGAGGGTTGAAGAAACAGTACTGGATATGAACTCTGGAAACTAACATTTAGTCCTCAGCTAATAGTTCTTTATACCCTAAGGTCTTTCATTTATTCTACCTCATTCACTTAGTTCTCTACTTAAAAATCTGAGTTAATATTTATTTCCTTACTTCTCAGTGGTCTTGGTATTATGGTCATTAAAACCTGTGAATTTCTCATGGTCTTCAATAGAACCATATTGATAGGTAAACTGAAGCAGTGTCCTTGATACTTGGACTTCTTGGTTTCACAACATGCTTTTATGTTAAGTAATTCCATATTCTGTATTTATGTCATAACTGCACAGCTGAATATAGGCCATGTCAAATGCTGAGACTATGAGCATGGCAAAAACAGCTTTCTGCCTGTTCTTTTCCCCTTCCTTCTCTCTGCCATCTCAAATGGTGTCAGTAGATCTTCTGCTAGTAAAACCCTTTGTAATTACTTCCCACGAATCATCTTCAAATATCCCTTAGCCAGGTTTGAATGAATTGCAAGTCACTCGTGCTGTCTTCCGATAGTGCTGTGTTAGTTATGTAAGACTTCTGATGTTGGTGTATTTAGCTATCAGAAACAGATTGCAGTACAGCATAAAGTTCCAGATTGAATTTTCTTATGCTTGCTGAATGTACAGCTATTTCAGAGCATATCTATGCATTTACATGCTGTATATATGCTATACTATGCTGTGTCTCCTGTGTGTGTGTGTATATA
>NW_008678446.1:32702-44833 GCF_000695815.1 Acanthisitta chloris | reverse complement strand
TGTCCCCTCCGCAGAGGCTCCGGCGCGCGGGCTGCAGGTGAAGTGTGCGAGGTTTGAATTGCTAGTGGTCAGGGTGTTAGCGGGGCCTGGGAGCGGCGTCCGTGGAGCAGGGAGAGGCCTGAGCCTCGTGCTGAGCGGAGCGGGACCTCGCAGAGCTGCTCTGGGGGTGAGAGGCTCACACCGGTACTTGCTCTCTGTGTTTCAGCGCTGGTGAGTTGATGGTTGCTGAAGCTGCAGCGTCAAGTGGCACTAGATATGTTCCCCGTGGCTGTTGGTGGGCGACCCGAGGCAGATGTGCTCTGGTTTTGTGCCTATTGATTGCTATGTGCCCCTTGCTCTCTGATTTCCCATAGCATACTAATTAGTGACTATTTCCCTGTTTCGTGTGCTGGGGTGCTCTCCTTTCAGTGGGAAAACTAAAGCCCTTTAAGAAAGGCTGATACACTCCACAGCTAATGTGTTGGTCCAGGTGTTTCAGAGCTCATGCCAAGTGCAATGCTCTTCTTTTCAATCTGTTTTAATTAGGCTAGTGCTGCTGTCACAGAAGCAATTATTGTGTGGGGGTTTTTTTCCCTTGGAGCTAAAGTTTATTTTTCTGTAATCACATATATATAGCATGCAGGTTCAGAGACTTCCTCGTTATTTGCTGTCTTGCTAGGCTATAGTCAGTTGCTAAAATATGAACACAGTCTTCTATGCCAATTGAATTCTGGGCTCCATCCACAGGAGTGTGGCCAGTGAGTCAAGGGAGGTGATTCACTCCCTCTGCTCTCGTGAGACCCCACCTGGAATATTGTGTGCAGTTCTGGTGCCTTCAACATAAGAAGGACATGGAACTGTTGGAGCAAGTCCAGAGGAGACCACGAAGTTGCTAAGAGGACAGTAGCTCGTGGGCTCGGCTCCAGGGGAGCCAGGGAGGGAGTCTTTGTTAGGAGCTGCAGTGGGGTAACAAGTTCAAATTAAGGAGGGGAAGGAAATTTAGGCTAGATATTAGGATAGGTTTTTTTCCTGTGGGTATGGTCAGACACTGGCACAGGTTGCCCAGGGAGGTAGTGGATGCCCCAACCCTGGAGATGTTCAAAGCCAGATTAGATCAAGCCTTGAGCAGCCCAGTCTAGGGAGTCTTTGTTAGGAGCTGCAGTGGGGTAACAAGTTCAAATTAAGGAGGGGAAGGAAATTTAGGCTAGATATTAGGATAGGTTTTTTTCCTGTGGGTATGGTCAGACACTGGCACAGGTTGCCCAGGGAGGTAGTGGATGCCCCAACCCTGGAGATGTTCAAAGCCAGATTAGATCAAGCCTTGAGCAGCCCAGTCTGGTGAGGAGGTTGTCCCTGCCCATGGCAGGTGCATTGGAACTAGATGATCTGTAAGGTCCATTCCACCCCCTAGAATTCTATGCTTTCTGTAAAGCTTCTGGTTGATTTCATAGTGGCATATTTAATGTGGTGGTGTGTGTGAGAGCACACCCCTGTTGTCTGTTCAACATTTGAAAAGCAAACTATTAGTTGCCTTAAGACTGAAGAAACCATTCCAAATTTATCTGAAGATGTGCTCATGAAGTAAAATGTCCCATGAACTCTGGTGTTTAAGCATGTTCAAATGACCTGAATATTGCTGAATTGAGCAACAGCAAAACACGTACTCTGACTTACAGGAGAGAGGGATGTGGAAGCTTTCCAGTCTAAGACTCAGCCTTGCATAAAGAACCTGACCAAAGTTCCTCTTGAAACTTAGTGAATGATGCCTCTCTCTTTTCTTTTCTAAGGATATGTGAATAGCAGGAGAAACTGAAATGAAGGTGCTTACTAACCAGAGCAACAAGCAGAAGTTCACTGAGGAGTCATGTGAATGACTTGCAGATACCATCTTTTGTGCTCTGTGTAGGAGTGGTCAAACCTTGCCACATGCAGCTTGTTAGTACTTCCAGTGTCACTTGCCAACCATGTGGATTTTCTCTGGACTACACATTTTTTTTATTTTTTTTAGTACTGCTTCTTACAACTTGGAAGAAAATATTCTAGTCAGCAAAAAAATGGCTGTAGGTTCTAGGGAACAGTTGTGGAAGTTGGTATTTCGTGGAGGAATGTGTATTGGCTGCTGAGCGGGAAGTAGGCCCATACAGAGTGTTGATCCTTGGCACAGATAGAAGTCAGCCATCACTCACAGGTTCCGTCAGCTCCCCATGTTCCTGCTCTGTCAATCATTACACTAAGTCTTGCTTCAACAAAGATGAAGGTAGCAAGCACCTTAGCCTAGCGGGCTAGAAGTGCAGGCTGAGTGAGGCATTGAAAGAAATCCGGTGTCTGTTGAAGTTAAAGAATGTGGGCTGTGGGAAAGTGTGACTCTTGGCTGTGTGGAAGCTTTGGTACACAGAAAATACCTTAACAGGTATGGCTTCTCCTAACACAGAAAGTGGTTTGGATTTTTGTTTGTTTTTCCTTAAAGCAGCTACTCCTGAAAAAAAGGAACTTTGAAGGTGTTAGATTTGGGTTGCTTCCCTGGTAACTTGCACAAGGTCCTGTATTGTAAAGGGAGGGGAAGGAAGCAGTTTGCCACTGAACTTAATCTTTCAGTCCTGCTTTTGTTTGTGGTTCATTCTGTTTCTTGTTCTGAAGTTCATATGGCCAAACAACAAGTCTGTCGTGTGCTTGCTCAGGCATGCCTGTCTTCAGTTTTATTGTTACAAGGGCTGCAGAAATAACAGCATTGACAGCTCTTCTCTAAGAGTTAAAACTTCTGTGTGATATGCATGCAGAGTCCCCATTTGAAAACTTCCAAGTTCCCATAAAACCACAGCTGGAGCGTGTCATCAGACAGTGTAGTGGCTGTTTACTTACTTGGTTGCTCTGGATGTTTAGCTAGGCACTTTGAATTGCTGTCTGCAGAGATGCTGATCTCTTGTCAGTGACTGGGCAGGGGACGTACTCCTAACTCTGGCACTCTTGACCTGTGCTAAGGGTACGTGTCTGTGGTCAGCTGGGGGTATCTCTTCCCTCTGGGATCTAATGAGACACCTCCTCTTCAGTTGATTGAAGAGATTCTGCTTCCCTTCCCTGTGTATAAGAAGTGTTGCTGAACTCTTTCCAGGGCATGTGAAATGGCCGCAGATGACAAACGCTCTCCAACCTTGGACTCCACCAGTGATCTACCTCACTCTCCTAGTAGTCCTTCTCATCTCACTCACTTCAAACCTCTGACTCCTGACCAGGATGAGCCTCCTTTTAAATCAGCCTACAGTTCCTTTGTAAACCTCTTCCGCTTCAGCAAAGGTAAGTGCTGGGGCAGTGTGTGTGTGTGGATTGTGTGTGCCCTCTGCTCCTCCATAAACCTTTGAATAGAAGAGCATAACGTCAGATGGCTGATGCTGTGTCAGTTCTTTTGTGAGGGATGTTGCGTCTTGCTTTTGGGTGGCATAGCAGAGCTTTGGTATGAGAGAAGGTAGCTAGCATCTTGCAGCTACAAATCTCTGGCTGCTCATGAAGGTCAGAGACAAGCCAATTAGCAGATAGTGCTGTACGCATTCTTAGTTTGCCTTTGTGAACTTTTTTTGGGCTGAAAGTAGGAGTAATCCTCTGCCAGCCTATATGAGCAAAATGTGTGCTTGTCCTTCCACTGCAAGTTCTTACTTCCGACTTCCTCCATCCCTCACCTTCCTGTGCACCTTTTACCTTTAGCTGGATGACAGCTGAGCTGCAATAAAGTAGTGTAGTTACAGGAAGTTCACACAACTCACATGGCTTAAATGTTCCGCATCAAGAGGTCTGAAATGTCATAAAAGTTTTGTATATATATGTTTGATTTTGGCCTTTGTGCTGTATCTGTCATGAAACTCATTGTCAGTGTGTGAGCTCTTAAAAGAGCTATGTGAGGGGTTTTTTTGTTTCAAAGAAATATCGAGCAAAGAGTGGTGAATGAATGGACCTTGATTTTGTACAAAATCTCTGTATCTCTTTACTGGAGATGGCAGACCGGTCAGCTGCTTTTGTTTGGTCTGTTCATTATCCAGCTCTGCTAAGCATGCTTCTGCAGTGTTTGGGCTTGGGGAAAAAGGCCAAGATAGCTCTTTGTGTAAGCAAACTGATCTGTTCAGGCTCTTCTTGTGCAGAATGAAAAATAATTATTGGGTAAGACTGCTGTTAGTTTGCATACTAGGATAGCACCTGTCATTGCTAACTTACTGGAAGTAACATAAGATGTGGTCAACATTGGCTTCACTTGTTTGTTTCTGACAAATATTGCTGGAGTCAGCAAAGTCTTGTGTTGAGAGAATGGGAAAACAACCTTGAAACAACACATGAAATGGGGATGTTACTGGAATCAATGAGAACCTGCCTATACTTGATCTGCTGATGGAAATAAAAGGCTGTGGTAACTTTAATGTGACCTCAGTACTGGCTTCTAACATAACTGAAAAACTCTTTCCAGAGCAGAGCTGATAACCAAGTATAGTTATTCCATATATCAAGAATGAGTCATGTTTGCCAGTTTGAGTTTTTAGACACTTTTCACATTAGGAATATTTCTGAAATAGCCTGACCCTCGACAGACAAGTTCTACATACTGTTCTCTTTCCATGATTTGTATGGTACTTTTAAAACTAAAATTTAATGTATTCTGCTATGTTTAATCATGATCCAAAAAAACTGTTCGTGAGAGTTTTTTACCTTTAGTTTTACATGCACTACTGGTTTTCTTTATCATGTCTGAGCAGTTGGTTTCTTGCCTTTTGTCCACTCTAGATGATGGCAGGCTTTCCTCCCCGGCAGAGAGAGCAGAGCCAGGACAGAGTGATCCACAAGCATTGAGTGGTGGCTGGTCCAGTCCTCAGCATCCCACCAGGGCTCAGTCTCTGAGGTCACCAATTCCTTACAAAAAACAACTGACTGGTGAGCTGCAAAGAAGATCATCTACAGCCCTGGGTAATTTCAGCTCTTTGTGCTATAAGGGTATGTTCTATTAGCCAGTCTGGGATGTTTCAGGATGTGGTGGAAGGAAGTGAGCAAAGGTTCATTGACCATCTAGATCGATAGCAGAATTTAGCGTCAGGCTACACTGCTTCTGTTAGTGAGGTCACACTTTAACCTCAGAAATATGTTCCCTCCACTGTTCTTGATGTTCCAGCAAGACGTCTTGTTGTTGCGGCTCTGCTCTTTCAATTGGAAAACAATTTGGAGCAAAAGTGGCTGCCAAAACACATCCAAGATTTTAAAGCCACTTGAACCTTGATCCTGAAAATTACTGCTTTACCTTGAGACTACAGTTTGTTAACATCCACATGCAAAATGTAACTTTAGTTCTTAATCTGAATGGAGGGGATGTTTATGTCTTCAAAGGAGTTATAGATGTAGGTTTTTGCTTGTAGCTGTTTTGAGTAGACTTGAATAGGAAGTTCATTATTTTTAGTCTTACCTTACCTTACCTTGGAACTATTGCCGGATGCCATACTGAATCTTTTAGCTGGAATGGGAATCAAATGTGATTTCAAAGGTGGAACTGTGTAATGGCTTCATGAAGCTCTGGAAGAGCTAGGAAGTAGATTGCAAGTGTCCCACTTAAGATCTGGCTGGTTGCTGTCAGTTGTTTGTGATAGCCTTGAGGAAACTGCTAAGCTAGGTAACAATCCTATACAAGTATTTCCAAGAGTGTGATACACAGTACAAACAAATCAGATCTCAAATATTGTTAATGTGTATAGGATTTTTAGAAAGATGTCTACTCTTGGAGTCTTGGTAACCAGGCAAAAGTCCAGTGCAGATAACTAGTGTTTTTGTCTAAGCCATTTGCATTCTGTCTTAGTTGAACACATTCATCACCTTCCTCCTTGGCCTCTAGTACTGTTCTATTTAGTTGTTCCTGTCCCAACGAACCAGTTAAGGTAGGGGTTTGTTTTGTTTTGGGTTTTTTTTGTTGTTGGTTTGTTTGGGGTTTTAAGAAGAGCATTCTCAAATGTCCCAAGTACAGCCATGTGCTCTTGGCTGACATGCCAGCTTACTTCATTCTTAGTTACCTCTTGGATATCACTTGGAAATTGCCTGGGGATTAGAGATTAGAAACCTTTAGGTGAGGTATGCTGTTTGATACTCAGAAGGCAGAAATAATCTTGCTGTTTGACTTCTCTGGGATTAGGCAGCCAGGGAGATAGGACTTTGTTGAAGGTGTGGGGGGAGGAACTGTTGTTCTATTATTCCAACTCCTTTTCAGGACCTCCATTCATGTTACTGGATTTGGATGCAAGTATGCTTAGAAAAATGTGCTAATGAATCAGCCTGGAAAGAAGTAAAGTTAGACCAAGCAGGAATTCCTGGCTTTTTGAAGAGATTGCAGTGGTGCTGGATGCTGAGTGGCCTGACTCACTCTTGAGGATTTACCTTGGTGCTGTAACAAACATGAACTCTGTGTAATGCAAGTGTACTGCATTGGTGAGGAGATTTTGGGGGAGTTTTCTAGGCATCTCACTGTATGTGAAGAGGTGAAAAATACTTGCATTGTCCTTCTCCAAAAATCAGGCACTGTTGGGTTTTTTAAGCAAACTTTAGAAAATTGTTTGTTTCCTTCTTTTGCCTTAAAAGGTGCTGAATAATCAGGTCTTTGAAGATTTCTTACCACTGAGCAGAGGAGAATTTTACTTCTGCCATTGCAAATGGTGCTGGGCTGCACAAATAATCTTCTAATCTTCTATCTAATAGTGATAGAATGAAATTGCTCCTGAAGATGCTGACTTTCACCCCTCGTGTGTCCATTGGCTTGCACTGCCTGCACAGCAGATATTCTCATTGCTCAGGGACTATGCTGGCTGACGATTGCAAGTGCAGAACAACCTGGAGACGTGGTGGCTTTTGTAGGAAACTGTCTGGCATCATATGTAAGATTTCAATTGTGTGCTTCCCTTCAGGACTGCTTACACAAAAACATTATAATAGCACCTTACTGGCTTTTGTGAAAATAGGAGAAGCTGCTGGATGCCTGTCAGAGGTGCTCTGAGGGTTGTACAGCTGAAGAATCAGTGCTGAGATTCTGCAGTGACTCTGTGGCCTTCCTCTTGGGTAATCTGTTGCATCCTCATGTGCTGGAGTAGGGTACTGCAGAGCTGGTGTCACTTCTACAGTGGCAGTGGGCCCAGCTGGTTGTATTGGACTGCATGTGTCTGTGCTGTCAGATCAAGCTTTCAAGGTGCTGGATTGAACCAAAATAGTCTGATAATGAGACTACTGTCACTGAGATAACCTCACAGCTTGCAAATCCAGTTTAAAGAGAACTGGAAATGCTGACCAGTTGGAGAGGGAGCATTGGTAGTAAAACCATTTGTAGCTTGTTATCCTGTCATGCAGGGTAATGCTGTTAATGCTGGACTTGATTGTAGCAGGGAATGGGCAAGGAGCTTCGTAAAGGGTGGCCAATGATCATATGAGGCTAAGAAGGCCTGAGGAAAAGCTGTGGTGGTTAGTGGGAATCATATAGAGCATGAGTTAGTACCTGAACATCTTTTCTAATGTAAAAGACTTACAACATGAAAATGCATGTTGTAAAATGAAGTTAAGGACAGCTTTCATATTTTTCATGTCAGTACTTTGGCAGTGACTTGTGCATGATGTGATGTTTGAACTATGATCGTGAACTTGAATATGGAATTATATGCTTTGGCAGCAAATGACTAGAAAACAATTCATGTTGATTTGTATTAGCAAAACTGTGGTATTCCTGGCAGGGGTGTTTTTTTTTTGTTGAAACTGTGAAAGCTTTCTGTACCTGTTGTGTTAGTGTGTGATCAGCTGTAAACTGAAACTTGGAGTTAAGTTGAAGCAAAGGAGTTCTTGTAGTGTTTTTTACTTGTCATTCACTGTAAAATGAATGCTAAAATGCCATAGGGTCACAAGAGAAACTCTGGAAAAACGTATTTCTGTGATTCAGCAGATGTATAGGTTTTGCCAAGGATCAGGGACCATGAATACGTATAGGAAGGGTGAGAGCTACTGTTGAAATATGAGAACTTTTTTGTTTATTTCTTTTTTTCAGCTGTAGACATTAATTTTTAGCTTAAGAAGGATAAATAGAAATTAGTTAGAAATAGTCAAATTGGAAAACTGTATAGAGTTCCTCTGATGTATTGAGATTTTGTTCAGTAAACCTGTAGATGGAAAGGGAATGGAGAGAAGAAACACAACTGCTGCATAAACTGGTATTCCTGAAGTGAGTCCCACACTCATGTTCGTGTGTTACATTGAAGAGCTGAGATGTAGCAATGACAAGCAAAAGTTTGTGGAGTTGATCTAATTAAAGAACAGCTACTTAAAGTTTAAATAGCACTTACTTAAAATTTACTTTTGTTTTAAAAACTAATTTCCTGTATGTAACTTGAATTGTGGCTGATGAGGTATAGGGTTTTGGGTTTGGTTGGGTTTTGGGGGGAGTTTTTTTGGGTGGTGTGGATTTTTGTGTATGGGTTTGGCTTTTTATATCCTTTAGTAGCATATACTGCGTTTGCTGCTTCAGGAGCACTGAAAAGGCTTACCACTACTTAGTTATTAAGTATGGTTAACCCTCTTGGGATCAAATCAAAAGAAGATATGAAATCTCTTCAGAATTGCAACTGATGGCACTTGGGATGATGATGTAGGCAAAGCAAGAAAAATGCTCTTAGAATTTCTGTGTTTGTGGAACGGAACATGAGTTTTGCAGATGTAATGGTGAAATGAGGACATAGAGTTGCAATGCTGAGAACATATACATCTGTAATTCGTGTGTGCCTTAGCTGAGAAAATGGCAGTGGTATTTAGAATAATGCAGTTTGGATCAGGAGTAAGAGTTAACCTAAGACTGATGCATGTGAATTCGTTTGCAAGGATGGTGTTTTAGACACAGTATGTCCTGTACTGCAGGAATGATGTACAGTGTGTTTTTCCTCAGAAAGGGAGAAGGAAAAGAGCCAACTGAATTTTAGTCTGAGAATCAGCTTGTCTAGTACAAACAGGTTAGCTGTGTGCTGCCACTGCTGAGGGCATACTTGTTCTTATGTAGGTGACATCCTTTTGGCATTGTTTTATGTAACAAAAGGGCATTTAACTAGCAAGAGAATCAGTGTGGAGTTACCTGTGGTATTTCCTCAGTGCTGTGTATGTGTGTATTTTGGGGATCATTTGCCTGACAAGATTTGTAGCTAGTTAGGCAGGAGATCTGATAATAGTTCTTAAAATCGGAAGCAACATTCCTGGAAACAAGATACTCTTGAATGCAGAAGTTACAGAGGAAAGTCCAGGGAGTAAATGCAGCATAGATTTTGTGACAGAAGTAAGGAGAAGCCAAAGGTTTCTATGGCATTATCAATGTTTTCTTGAAATATGGAAGTCCCTTTAATCAGCCTAAAGTACTCAACTTGGTACTGTCTGAAAATCGATTTGTTTGATTTTTTTAAAACCCCGAAATTCCAAGCCACAGGAATGCGTTTGAGCGCCCTAGAATCTCTGAAAAATAAGAAAATCTCCTGTTGTGGATTCTTTATTGAACATAGCAGCTATGTGTGGGCTGAGTGACTAAAAATATCTACCAAGAGCCCGAAGAGGAGGCATGGAATCCCATGGTTTTAATCAGATTCCAGTGAGGGTTGTGGTCTGATCTCACACAAAGCAATAGTGTAGTCTCCTGCACGGCAGCAGTTAACACTCCTGTGCCAGCGCTGTCAGCCTTCCCGCTGACATCAGTGCTATCTCGGGCAGTAAACACAGCAGCCATGTCTGTTCTTCCCCGACTAAGCAAAATAAAACACTAGGCAGATGGAGAGCAACGAAGCTGGTAAGAAACTTTAAACTATTCAGAAAAGTTGTTGATGTAGAAAAGCGACTCTGAGAATGTTTAATTGTTTAAATAGAGCACTGTGTTTGCAAATCTTTCTGGAGAGAAGGATCTTGTTTGTAACTCGTATAGCAACGCATCTAAGTCATCTAGCGTTTTATAGGAAAGAAATAAGCTGCATTACTTTTTATGTAGGAGTCTCTTTGCTATAGTTAATCAAGAATGACTGTACAAGTTCTCAACAATTTTTTTCTTAGAAAAAAAAACCAAAAAAATCCTCAAAATGTGGACTTCTGGATGCATTTTATTGTGAGTTACTATTTTTAATAGAAACTGAGGAATTAAGTCCAGATATTTCCTGTAGTCATTTATAATAACTTCAAGTTAAGGCATCAACTTATACCACACCTAGAATAAATGTGACTATTATTGCAATTATTTTGTAAGTATTAAAATCCTAGAGGGCATTCTGAAATGAGACTTCAGTGCTTTGTAAAAGACAAGCTTCATATAGTAGATTGAAAATCACTTCTTTAAAAGATATTTTCATTCTCAGAGAACTTAAATTGCTTCTTGTAAACACAGAGGATGATGTGTCAGTCAAAGCAATATGTCAGAAGCCCCTTCTGGAGGAAAAGACTGCAAGGGGAAGATGTGATACACATTGTAACCTTGTAAAATGTATATGTGAATGTTTTTCCCTATAATGGGGTTTTGTATTGTGATGTAAATGCTATATCATGGAAGAAATGAATACTACTCTCCCTTCCTTTCCAGACAATCGAAGGAAAGTAGAACCAACTCTTGGAGGTCATGATCCTCGAACAGCAGTTCAGCTGAGAAGCCTCAGCACTGTTTTAAAACGCCTCAAAGAAATCATGGAGGGGAAGAGCCAGGTACTTCTTTTGAAGCATTTATGGGCCAAACTGTCTAGAAAATCAACTGTTTACTGGGCTTCTCTGAGCAAAAAAATCATGGGGATTTTTTTTCAGATGTTTGAAGGATGTGTGAACAAACTCAAAAAGCATTGTGTGAATGCAGGGGAAACAATTTCTTTTGATGCTGACTTTTGACTTGTCAAACATCTCTTGTATTGTGGGAGTGAATCATGGCAGTTACTTGGCTGCTTGTATTTGGGCCAGATGCTCTCATTTTAGACTCCTTCCCACTTATGTATTACCTAATCTAATATCACCTGATGGTTTGCTCCCTAGAAGGCTAACCATGGACAGGTGAAACACATTGTCTGTCTCAAATAGTAATGAGAATTCTGAGGATTAGTTAAACCTGCTACTTACTGTGGTAATGATTGGTCAGCAATTTTTTCTTGAAAGGCTTGCCCTGTTAATCAGTTTTGATTTAGCTAGATAAGTATCTGATGGTTGTTAGTGACTTGCTGATTTCACCTCCATCTGCTGAGTTGGACCATACCTTTAAGAGGAGGATCTAGTTGAGAAAAGAAGCCATAACTATTTATAAGTGATGGTATAAATAGCTGTGTCTGTGGGCAAGACATGAACAGGCAAAAGTATATTTAATTAAACTGATTGAGGAGGAGAAAGGCTTTTGGCTTGATAGGTTTTATAGGTAGACTTCGGGTAAACATACACTTAGCTTACAATGCTATTCTGCTTATAAAAATAACTTTGGTAGAAAGGACAATATTTTTGTGAGTGAAACAGAAGCCTTTCACTGCAGTAAGTGGAGCATTGAGTGTGGCCCCTACTAATACTTCAGTTTGTGGAAACTTCTGAAAGCCCTAGAGACATCTTTGATGCTATTGAAGAAGTGCTGAAACAGACAGAATGCAGCAGTAAACAAATATGCCTAGGTCTTTCTCAGAAAGCATTGGCAGCATGCTGACTTCTGTACAAATGGTAATCATAGAATCAACTGGGTTGGAAGAGACCTCAAGGATCATCAATGCATCACTGCCCTTGACTGCAGCCATGTCTTGCTTCAGTCACTCCAGGCAGCAGTTGCTTCCTACTGTGGACTTTGCCTGTCTCTACAGGAGAGCACTTTACTGTTGTAGAGAATGTGTGTCAGATTCTGGAAGGTGCTGTTCTAATCAGCCTCTGCTGCTAATGGGGGCCAGACTCCTGTTGGGAACCCTTCTCTGTAGGGCTGCTCTTGTCAGGAGTGTTGGCTCTGACTTGAGGAAGGTAGAGAGCTGAGAGGTGTCACCGGCAGTGGCTGAGTTTCTAGACACCTAGTCATGTGCTAGTGGTGCAGAGGCTCTGCTTGAAACATCTACTCTCTCTGTGGTAGAACCAGAGACTTGGCTTACCATGCAGAGCTGTGGAAAAACTGTTAATTGGCATATCCTGTAGCTTTGCGGAAG
>NW_008678446.1:0-32683 GCF_000695815.1 Acanthisitta chloris | reverse complement strand
CCCTACTTGAAGCTTAATGTTCATCTTAAGAATTTCTAGATTCTCTTGAACACTAGACTGCCTTGAGCAGTCTTCAACCTCTTTATGTATAAATTTTCTTGGGCAAGGACAGCATAAAATTGTTGTCTTGATTGTAGTTGGTCTTAAAATTGCTCTATTGACTATGTCAAACTTTACGTTGTGAACATCCAAAAATAAACACCAATTCAGGTTATGGGTTTTTTTGGCTGTGTGAAAGTCACAGCACAGGTCACCTTTCTTCTGTGTGATGGTTTTGAAAAAATTCTTGGAGCAGTTTCTCTTCCTGAGAAAAACCTGGAGCATTCATTCCCTCTGAAAAGGCTTATTGCCAGAACTGAACTCTAGCAAAGAGTGTTTCACAGTCAGCTGTCATGTGACCATTAGCAGTTGTCTCCATCCATGGTAGTTGCAGCTGGTGCGCTTAGAATCATAATTGAGAGTTTTGTTGTGCTCTATAACTACAACACCAAATGGAAGTTTTAACCCTTTTTTTTTTTTTAAAGACAAAAAATCCTGTGACCACACCAATGCTGTAAATCAGCATACATTGTAGTCTGCTAAATGTGAATTCCACAGTTGTATTCACGTGGCAGTTAACCTGCAATTTTGAAACATCAGTCTGGGACACAGACTTTTACAACTGTTTACTCAAGTGTTGAAGAATTTGATCATTGAACAACTTCTTATATGCATCTATAATCCTTTTAAAACACATCCCAGTATTAGCTGTTGAAATTATCTTCTTGCAGTGATAATTCCTGATAACTTGATTTTCTCCTAGAAAACAGCATCAACTAATGTGTGGTGGGTTTTTGCACTTGGTTTTTTTTAAACTCTGCTAGTTGAGGGCCTCTCCTGTGCTGGGGGCAAATGAGAGGGAAGAGCAATCAGTATTTCACATGTTTGTTTCTTTCTGACCTTGATCTACAGCTCATGATAGTTTTTATCTGTATTGCTTCCATCTTGAATCAAGATGGCAAAGTCTTACTAGATTTCTTCTCACAGTTCAGAGCTCTCAGCCTTTAAAACCCCTATGAAAAATCCTTGCTGTGCATGTGTGTGCTCATACGCAAGAGTGTGTACACACATGCACATATACATGAATATATGGAATTTTCCTTTTCATGAGCACAGACTGCAAAGCAGGCATGAAACTGAACATGCTGGTTTATTTACAAAAAAAAAGCTTTTATCTGCTGCCTTCTCTTGTAGGACAGTGACTTGAAGCAGTACTGGATGCCTGACAGCCAGTGCAAAGAATGCTATGACTGCAGTGAGAAGTTCACCACCTTCCGGCGGAGGCACCACTGTCGACTTTGTGGGCAGATCTTCTGCAGTCGATGCTGCAATCAGGAAATCCCTGGAAAATTCATGGGCTACACAGGTAGGGTTTATTTATTCAGAAGCAGAACAGTCTCTGTGTGCTCAGCTCTGTTTGGGCTACTGTGTTTTAGATTCTGGCATTTGCTAGAAGATGCTCTACAAGTCTGTAGTGGGCTTGAAAATAAGGAAAAATAATCACAGGACCTAGTTCTGCCAATTTCTGTATGGACAATGGTGGATTATACGATGCCTGCTTAATTTTCCCACACTACATCCATCATGACAAAACAAATATGGCCATTATTTAACAAGGGTGTTCACTACAAAAAGTACGCTCAAGGAAAAGTTGCTCTTAGTAACGGTAGTTTTAAAATGTTATGGGGCACATCTAATTGAGGGTGAGGGGAAACTCTTTCATACACCAATTACCAAATTCTAGACATCTCCTGATGGAGGTAATGATTTCCAAACATCAGCTGGTGTGTCCTGTCTGACTGGTTGTTGTTGTCGCATCATTTCAATGTGCACATGTCATCTCTCTCTCCCTGCCCTACAGCCTCTGTCCCTTACTGATCTTGTGTTACATATCATTTGCCTTGGAAAAATTCCCTGAGTAATTATCTGGGGTTTTGCCCTTTCAAGGACTATGAGAATTAGACTTAAAATTGCAAAGAAGTTTTGAAACAGAAAATCCTTCTGTTTCCACCACTATACACCTTTGATCCAGTAGGAACAGAGTGCTATTTGTTCCCGTTCACTTACACTCTCTGCTTCCTCTTTCCATAGGGGATCTACGAGCCTGCACTTACTGCCGTAAAATAGCCTTAAGCTATGCACACTCCACAGACAGTAACTCCATTGGAGAAGACTTAAATGCTCTGTCAGATTCTGCGTGTTCTGTGTCTGTGCTGGATCCTGGTGAGCCACGCACACCCGTTGGGAGCCGCAAAGCTAGCCGCAACATCTTTCTGGAGGAGGATCTAACCTGGCAAAGGTAAAGTGAACAGCTGAGCTCCAGAATCTTAACTCTGTTTCCAGGCTGGCACCTACTTAGACAAAAGCTGGTGGTTTCCATCTAGGAAACTTAGAAGTATATCCTCTGTAAAAAGAATTGAATCCTGTGCTTACTTCTACTATTCTTTTCTTCAAGTGGAAATGTAGAAACTTTTGTAGTGGAATTTAAAATATTTTCAGTTCTTCCTTTAACCTGCTGAATCAGTGATTCTATACCAGTGACAGAACAGGCTTTTATCTTCAGAGTTAAAAAGACAAAACCAAAATCATCCCTTCTAACCACCAATATATTGAGGGCAAGTCAGTGTAACACTGGTGCTTTACCTGTTAGGTTTTGAATTGAGCAGGGGAATGTAAGAAATGCTCTCTGTGTAATTAAGAGAGAAATAGTAGAAGTAACCACCTGTTTCAAATGAAGTGGGATTGAAAGGAGAGCTGTAAAGATTCTTTTATCTCCTTTCAGAGTATATGTATTATTGCTTTCAAATGAGGAGGTGTTTATTTTTGGAACATGAGTAAAAGAACACTGTACTTCTCAAATGGTATGCAAACTCATTTCTGAGGACCTTGATATAATTTATGTGGGGGGAGAAAGAAATAAACAGATGTGGTATTTGTGCTCATTTCCCTAAAAACAGGAGAACAGGCAGATGTGAAACTACTGAGGAGATCTTGAGTCAGAACCTTTCTTTAGCTGAGAGGTAGTGTTTGCTGGTTTATTTACTCAGCAGATCTCGCCTCTCAGCAGATCTCCTCTGAGAGTATTAAAAGAAAAATCTTAAACACAATTGTCTTCAGAAAATGTCCTGACTCTTGCTTTGCATGTTGCTTTTCAGAGTATGGTGCTCCTATGTGGAAGCACTTAAATAATCAGCTTTAGGCTTAAATAGAGGAAAGTACTTCTGGTTTAATGTTATGGTTGCTTAAAGCAGTAATATAGCAATGCTTGGGATAAATGCTACCAAATTTTGAATTGGGGAATAAGTATGTGTTATCGGAGTCTTCTCTTCAGGTGCAGAAAATACTGAAGGTATCATTAGTTTTGACTTCCGATTTGTTATTAGTATCTTTATGGCATTTCAGTAGCTTGTAGACATAAACATGTAAAGAAAGTATTCATATCTTTATTTTGGGCAGCTTGCAGCACTCAAAAATACTGCCTATCCCTGAAAGGCTGATAACTCCTTCTATAATAGATCAATTAGCCTTGTTGGGAGACACTGAGTGAATGTGAGCTGATTTTATGTGTGAGAGGAAGAGAGATTGAGGTTAGGTGGTTTATTGTTGCTTTAGGAGGATTAACATTTCTTCAGTGGCTGTTGCTCTTACAGTGTAAAAATTTGCAGTGGGCTTTGTTTTTAAATACTGTGTTTGGTAAGTTCCTGATTGACCTTAGGGGGTTTAAACTCAAGACATTGAATTTAAATGGCACCACAGTGGAAACTGGCAAGTCACAGCTGCATAATGGGGCAGAGGTTTTGTCCTAAGATGTGGCTTCCATGTGAGAAGTAGTTTACTTCAGAAGAAAACGTGGGAGTTGACTCTCTTTGCAAAATAATGTATCTGAGATAAGACTCTTGCCTCTTCTGCTGTCCTGCTGCAAAACAGTAAGAAAAGCATTTAGGGGGAGTTATGCCATACTTGTCAGATGTCACTCTACCTTTTAAGCAGTAGGAACATAGAGGCATGGGCTCCTGTTTTAACGAACTTGTAGGGCTGTGTCCTTTGAAAGTGAAGGACTGGTATACTCTAGGCAAGGACACGTACTCAGGCAAAGTTGTATTGCTTACAGTTTCTCATGGAGTGCATTTATCATGCCAGACCATAGGCAGTACAGCTGTATCCGCTGGTGTGTAGTGGCTTATGTCTGATACAGTTTTGCCAACAGGAGTTTCTGCTGATGGTGTGCAAACATCTCCTGTCTTTCCTCCTAGGGTGGAAGTAAAAGGAGGGCAAAGGTGATAGTGGTCAGGTTAAACAATTACAGAAGGTTGTCAGGCTATCTTGGTAAAAGCTGTCTAGCAGTAGCTATAGATAGGATTGCTTGGATTGCAAAGATGATGTGCTGGGGAGATGGGGGCAATGTCTCTGCCTCCAAAGCATAGAATAGGAGCCTGTAAAGAAGAAGGATGTGTAAGAAGGGTTTATAGGGGAAGCAAGTTGGAAGGCAGTATGATATAAGAAGTAGGAAGAGGCTGTATTGGCCAAGACTTGAGTTTGAAGGGAGAAGATGTGAGCACTGTCTTCCAGGTATCATTGGCCTATAGATGGGGAAAGATTTCTCTATTCCCTCATTGATTTAATAATCATGGGTGTGAGGGGTAACAGATAATTAATTGTACTTTAATTCTAGCTGTTCTGACTCTGCTGCGTGTCACAAATCTCTCAGACATCTCTATCATGCTCCTTTCCATGCAGTTTGATTCACCCAGACTCTTCAACTAGCACATTGTCTGCATGCCTTGGGTCTGTCCAGGAGGATGCAGGGAAGTCACCAGCTAGAAACAGGTAAATGAATACTTTTCGAGTATTTTCTTTTCTGGATGTACTCCTAGCATACTATTCACTCTAAAGCCTGTGTTTCTGGGCTTGCTTTTACTGAGTGTTCTGTTTCATGTTTAAAATGGAACAGTGGTGAGGAAGGACCATTTATGTACATACTCATATTAATAAATGTACTACTTTTGAGGAACCTGTGGTTTGCTGCTGAGTCAGTCAAACAGAAGTGGTGATGAAGAGGACAGAAGTAGCTAAGAAAGGTAGAGTTCTGAGGAAGCTGAAGAAAAGGGAGTAATACAGATTTGGTAATGGAAGGCAAAGACTGAGGTCATAGGGGAGCAGAGGTGCAGTTTTTGTTTATTTGTTTCTGTTGTGTGTGTCCTCATCTGCTTCCTCTGCTCTTCCATTAAGGATTATCTTGTTTAAGTTACCAGGTTTTCTTGGGCTAAAATCCCTTCATAGATCTTTATGCAAGAGTGCTGGAATGAACTTGAAAGTATTCATGAGAGCTTTAGTATAAGCTATGAGTGCTTGAGCTTAATCTCACTAAATAGGCTGGTGTTAGAAGAAGTAGCTCCCACTTCACAGTGCTTCTGCTATGAGTCTGGCTACATACTTCCCTTATGGTTAAATTTAGGAAATAAAGGTAAGACAAGGAGGAACAGAGCAAAGATAATACAAATTTCAGACTTGGAATCAGGAGACATTCAGAGGTTTATTTAATACGTGTTAAAGAAATGCAGAATGTTGAGCAATTTGGAGGGGTCTGGCAGGACCATTGAAGCTGAGGAGGATGCTGGGTGTCCCTTTTCAGAGAATGGACTGTGTGGTTGAGCCTTTATCTTCTGTGTGATGGGGATGGTTAGGGGGAGATGCACACTTACTTACAGCTGAGACCCAAAGATCTCACCTGGGGGAGTAAAGTACTAGTGAATACACTAGTGCCAAAAATCAGTTGTGGGCAAATGTGATAAGGAGTCCAGAGTGAGAAGTTCAATGCTAAATAACTTAAGTGATGTCAAGAAATGTCTGAAATCCTGAGCATGTTGTCCTGCTTCCTGCTTGAATTGATGTGGCTTTGCTGTTTGCTCACACATGCAGTAGTAGGAGGGTTTTAAGATCAACCTGGCAGGCCCAAATTGCTCATTCAAGTTCAGTTTTAACTCTGGCTATTCATGGCCTCACTATAGTACTCACTCATTTCTGGACACATGTTTGAGATGTAATTATGAGGTATAATGTCAAAATTCTGAACCTGTGGAAACAAAACTCTTGGCTTTTGGCTAAGCAATGCTGGCACTCTTCTCACAGCAGCTGTAGCCATTTCTTTGAGAAAAGCTTGACTATTCCTCTTTCTAGACGAGATGAAGTAAGAAAGATGTAGGTTGAGTACATTTAGATGCAGGTAGTAGAAGTTACGTATTATTATTTGTTTTCCCTGTGGTGGTGGATGTGTTGTTCTCAGCCTCATTATTTATGAGTGGAAAAATACCTGCAGAACAGTCAAATGTTGCAAGTGGAGAGATTCAAACTGTTCCCTTGCAGATCCTTCTGAAAGGATAGGCAGTTTCACTGTTAAATCTCCCCCTGTTTATAAAAAAGATAGACAATAAAGTCCCAGATGTAGTTGTTGATGATAAAGACACAGATAGGAAATTTGACTGTTCTAACTCTTGCTTAATGGCCAGATAAAAAATCCTTGCTGCTTACAGGTGGGTGGCACAGTTAAAGCAGCTGTTGCGAAAGAGCTGGAGGAGTGCTTAATG
Source organism: Acanthisitta chloris (assembly GCF_000695815.1). Taxonomy (NCBI): domain Eukaryota; kingdom Metazoa; phylum Chordata; class Aves; order Passeriformes; family Acanthisittidae; genus Acanthisitta; species Acanthisitta chloris. Next base: position 26,060 of record NW_008678446.1, on the reverse strand, counting down.
ATAGAGTTCCATGTCAGCCTCATCTTACACATGAGACCAAATGCTTTCTGTTTAGTTGCCTAACTCTGTCAATTATAACTTTAACTGGAGAGCGTCCGAACAGTACAAGACTGGCAGAGTTTTAGCCTGCCTCGAATGCCTATGACACAAAGTTTTTGTTTATCACCCCTAGATATATGTGGATGTAGTGCCAACATAGTTTCCTTTGATTCTGCATATGACTTAAAAGAACCTAACTAAACCCCTTTATCAGCCCAGTATTTCTTCCTCAAGAGACAGATAAGAAAAAAACAGTGATCTTTGAGACTACTGTACCTTCAGTGCTACTTTCTTGCAGTACAAAAGCAGAAATAGGGTGGCATTGCTATTTCATGCCTGGGTTCAGCCACATAATCCACTGAGAATTCTTGGGAATTAATAGGGTCTCTTAGTCAGCTAGCAAGCTCTGTGAAGTTATCTGAGTTCTGAGGCAACAGTTCTCATCTCTAAGACTGCTGCAAGCCTCTTGAATCAGTTCAGCATTGGCATTTTGAGCTTCCCTGTTGCTGTATGCAGAAGAGTTTTCCATCCTCACTCCTTAGAGTGCTGTTAGTGCTAATAGCTTACACTGCATGCCTTTTGCTGCTGTGTGATGAGAAGTTGCACTCTGGTTAATCAGACAGTCTTCTTGTAGATAAATGGAGCAGAGGGTGTGTAGAACTTGTATTTGTAGCTTCACAATGATTACTGCAAAACGGTGTGTTTGTGCTCGGCTGCATAACCAGGATTTCCTAATGGCTGACATCAGGAGGGTGCTCCATATTGCAGTACAAGGAAGGTTGCCATCTGGAGTGACCTCCAGCTTCAGAAGACAGTTAGCCACCCTGGGAAACAAGTACTCAAACTTTCAGCCATCCATTTCAGAGAGCTGAGGACAAGAAATGTTAAATGGAGGAGAAGAGCCCTCAGTGTCCAGTTACAGGGATTGTGGCATTGACTGCCCTTGCTGACATCTGTCTTGCCTCCAAACTGCTGGAGCTTAAAATTACCCAGCATCCCATCCCTTCCGCAGCCTGTTCAAACGCAGATATCTATGAATTGGTGTGCCTAAACTTAGTTCTAACAGCTTCATACAAAGAGGTTTACAAAGAAGTTCCAGAGTGATACACTTGCTTCCTAGGGATCCTTTCTTCTGCTTTGACAGGGCAGGAAGCTTTATTCAGTGAGTCTCCTCTGATGAGAGTGAACAGTTTGTTTGTAGCATGCTATGAGATAAAGGCCTGCTCTAGTGAAGCACTGCACAGTGAACACTTACACTTCAATTCTTCTCTGTTGCACTGCAGATCAGCCAGCATCACTAACCTGTCGCTGGATCGCTCGGGTTCACCGATGGTGCCTGCCTACGAGACATCCGTCAGCCCCCAGGCCAGTCGCACACACGCCAAGGCAGAGACCAGCGAGGACGAGCGCAAAATCCTTCTGGTACCTTTCAGGGGTCTGCTGGCCTTGCTCTGTGAAGGCAATGAGGGGTTTGCCTTCCTTGTGTCATGTAGCAGGAGTATTTTGCTGCCTCTAAAGGCTCTTGTCTAAGCACTCTTACCTGGACCCCTACTCCAGGTGGAGCAGGGATGGAGAGTATTGATGCTGCTTTGGACATTACTGTCTTCCTGAAACAAGTCATAGACTCAGGTGGTGTTTTGCATAAAGGTATTTACAGTTTTAGTTTTGACAAGTGTGTTATGCAGTGTGGAGCTGATGTGTGGTGGCTCCTTGTGGGTTAAACCTGTCATGGTTGCAGCCGTAAAGCAATGTCCTAATTTTGTATTTCTCCCAAGTTCATATTTTTCCTTTCATAGGCCACATAATCAGAAACTTTCAATGGCTGCTTTGAAATAGTTACACCGTGATGAATAAGTTATCATAGTATGTTAAGGGGTTGGTGTGGACCTTAGAGATCATCTAGTCCCAGCCCCCTGCCCTGGGCAGGGACACCTCCCCACTGGACCAGTTGCTCAAGGCCTCATCCAGCCTGGCTTTGAACACTGCCAGTGTTGAGGCATCCACAAGCTTCTGGACAGCCTGTTCCAGTGTGTTACCACCCTCACATTAAAAAATTTCTTTCTAATATCTAATCTAAATTTCCTCTCTTTCAATGTTGACTTGCTTTCCTTCAGATAACTCCAATGCCCTTTGAAAGGCAATAAGCTCAGCCTTTTGTGCTGAGGTGTTAGTGGGTAAAGATTCTGCCTCGATTTGTGTAAAGTTAAAGCTGTTACAGCATATTGGGGCAAAACATAACTTGGATCCTCCCTTCATCTACAGAATGAATAAAACATTTTGTAGGAGGTTGTAATGACGTACTTTTTCAAAGAGAAATCAATGTGCAACACTGTTCTGTATAATCTTTTTATCCTGTCCCAACTGAGACGATGTTGTAAATTGCAGATACAGTAACAGCCATTCAGTAAAGACATTGTTTATTTTCTTTGAGGGCAGGGAAGTGTTGCCCCAACAAATGGGGCAAAAACGTTGCAGAGAAGGAGTGTTTTTCATACATTAAAAGATTCAAGCTTGCTCCCCGTTGCCAATTTTAAATCTGTAAGGCTCATTCTGTGTTGTCAGGTATGTGCCTGCTGTCAGCAGAATGTGTACAAGTATTCCTGAGGGTGTAGAAACACTAACTTCTGTTCGATTGCAAAACTCCTTTCCTGATTGCTCTGTAAATGGATAACCATATGAGGGAGAAATACATTTAAGGCATGTCTTTATACCTCCCTGCTTCATACATGTATATTAATGCAAGAAATTAATAAGCTGCTATGGATGCAACTTGGACCATGATGTTCAAGTCCCAGTGCACTTTAGCTTTTTTTTTTGGTCTATTTTCTCCCTTAAGGGAGGACTGGCAGTATTACTTCTGTTCATGTAAGAGCAGAAGATGCAGTGTCAGTTAATGTAGGATTACCTGTTTGTTTAATGCCCTTAGCATGTGGAGTTGACCCTTTATCTGGAGCTAATTTAAAGCTTAACCTAATCCATTGAGAGGACTAATGAACTTTGTTCATGCAATAAAGGTAGGAGGCATTGTGCATGCACTGGGGTAAGCATATACTTCTGTGAACTAGAGGTCAAAATCCTTGAGTTGAAATGATTTGCTGTGCTCTGCCAGTTTGTCCAGTTTACAATATTCACCATGTGAGTTAAGAATAAGCTACAAGGCAGCTGAACTGTAGAATCACCAGTTATATCAAATCTTATGATCCTATGATGTGTTCTTTTACTGATCCATTGGACTCCATACATGGTATGGAAGGGAGGCTGCTGACATTTCTTTTAGGATACTGCTGGAACTAAAAGCATAAAGCCAGTCCAGTAACAGAAATGGAGCAAAACTCTTGGGTCTCAACACACCCTTGGGAAAGTGCAGTAATGTTGGTCTGGCAGTTAACTGGAAAGATGAAGCCAGTTAAAATTTAATTAAAGCGTTTTTGTTCTGTTACATAAAAACAGATCAAATGAGGCATTTGAGAAGATGGGCTGCAGTGTCTCTTCTCCACCCCTTGAAATGCTCTGCTGTTCTCTCAGAATAATCCCATTGTTTCCACTCTACAACAACAGATTGTGCTGTGCCAAGCCAGGGCACATATGGCAAGGCAAAAGGGGCCAGGTGCAGAGAGACAGCTCAGTTTGGAAGGAGCATAGCCTACACAAGAGTTGGTGCACATGTTTAACAGGTCCCAAAATAAGTTTGAGGTGTAGGCTGAAGTGTTCCAAGGGGTGAGAGTAAGAGATTCACAGATTCAAAACTGGTTAATTGAGTTGGGGGGAATATACACCTTTTTTTTTTATTAGTGACCAAAGATAACACTGTCTAAAAAAGCCTTGATACTGGACAGTATAAAAATGGATCCTCAGTAAAAGATGCTGTCCTAGAACTTGAACATAGCAGTGTGCATTGCTGTGTTAAGTAGCTGCTTAGTATCCGGGCTTGATAATGGGCTAGTATGTTTCACAATGCCTGGGCTGTGCACAGATAATATAGAAAAACCCTCTTCCAAAGGATGTTCTCATTGTCCTCTATGTTTGCACACACCACCTGAGTTTAAGAATAGGGTGCAAGAGGGTAGCAGTGAGGACAAAAGTATTTTGTAGGCAGTACAAAATGTTGCAACATTAAAAACAACAACCCCTTAACTCTGAGGGTATCCTCTTTGTTTTTTCATTGTTCTTAACTGGATATAAATTGAAGGATATGAGGAGCTGATCTCATATCTCCTTGCTATTTCTATTTGCACCTTTGCATAAGGTTGTGCAGAATGGCTTGGATTCTGTGCCTGATTTTGGAGGGCTTTTGATGTAGAAGCTGATCTGAAGGCCCAGGTTGATGCCCTTGAAACCAGTGCTAAGATTAGACTAGTAAGTAACTTGCACATCTCCCTGTCCAGGACTCAGTCCAGCTGAAAGATCTGTGGAAGAAAATCTGCCATCACAACAGTGGGATGGAGTTTCAAGACCATCGCTACTGGCTACGGACACATCCCAACTGCATTGTGGGAAAAGAGCTGGTCAACTGGCTCATCAGAAATGGGCATATAACCACAAGGTAACCCTGATGCTTCTGGTGTCTTCTGTCTGTGCGAGGGGAGGTTGTGAGTTTGAGCTAATAAGGAACACCTTAGACTGCAGAGATAGATTTCTTTGCAGGGAGATGAGAAAGAAAATTCACATCTTTACTGGCTACCAAAGCAGGTACCATTCTGACTCCATGTGGCCCAAAACAAAAGGGCACAGGGGGCTGTCTGGTTTGGAAGCCAGTATGGGAGGTAGCTTATAGGACCAGTATCATTCACTTGGAGAATAGTCAGTGTATTACAAAGATTGTCCAAAAATGTTCACTGGTACTCCAAAAAGCAGATCTGCCCTGGGATCAGAGCTCACTAATAGTGTTTGATAGCTAAATTTTTGGTGAAGCTGGCAGGCTCTTAACTGTGTGAGTGTAACGAATCTGGTGTATTTAACTATGTAAGAACAGGATAAACAGAGATGGTTCTTAAGCGTAGAGTGACAGTCCTCTGCTCAGTATATATGGCTTGAGTGGAGGAGCACAAGCAATATGTCTTAATCATCTGTTGAACAGCTCTGCTGAGTTCAGAGTAGTGACAGTCTCTTTATCTAGCTCCAGTCTTGAACTAGTACACCATGTCGCCTTGACACAGTATTTTAAATAGTGTCTGTTTAAATGTGGCAATACGATACTGATGACTCAAATAGTGCATAGTAAATGACTCTTTCCTTTTGTAGTGTGCTTGTACCATAAACCATATGTGTTTAAAACTAGACTTAGAAAACCATCTCTATTTTTATCCTTCTAGGGTCCAAGCCATTGCAATAGGACAAGCATTGGTTGATGGACGTTGGCTAGAATGTGTCAGTCATCATGATCAGCTCTTCAGAGATGAATATGCTCTCTACAGACCATTACAGGTAAAAGGAGTAGGAAAGCTGAAAGCTATAGTTCTTGCTGGATTGGCTGCTGACCAGAATCTTTTCTAATCCTGTTCTCAACAGCTGCAGTATGTGTTTTAAATCAGCTTTCCTGTCCAGACCTTTTTCCTGAGTGGGTTAAAACCTAAAGAAGTTTTGTTTGCCCAAAAAGCTTTGGGGCTGTCCTCTCTAGAGGATGAGTTGTTAAGTGTAGTGCTGCCTGAAGTGGGGAGGGGGAAGGGTCTTCAGTCCAGACCAGTGACTCTTATGGTGGACATCTTCCACAGAGGCCTCAGGGTGTCACAGTGTGTGCTTGTGGCAGCTGTACTGTCACATGCAGAATCTGTGTGCTGAGACACAATGGTGATCTTCTGTTTAAAATTCCTTCTCAAAAACATTCCAAATGGATATTTTAGATATACAGTATTGGAACTTCTTGTATATTGTATTGGTAACTTTCTTCTATCTCCAGTGATGGCAGTCATAAGGAGTTCAGTACCTTAGCCACATAATGCAAGTTTGGGATGCCATGCCTCCCAAACAGGACTAGTTACCTGAGCAGGGAAGCAGAGAATTAGTGACCATAGGTGCTATTCTACCACACATCATTGCAGTCAAATTTGCTGAGAGGTAATACAGTCACTGGCCTGAGTGACTGTACTGGGTTTTTTAGCCTGAACAAGGTACCTCTGTATCCTCTCTTACATGAAAGCATTCAATTGAGAGTCTTTCATGTTCTGCAACTTCTTACAATGAAGAATGACTCAGCTGTCCCATGGACTTCAGTCAGAAAGCTTGCAGCCATTAGCAGCTTGTCTTCCTCATGCATTTCAGCTCTTGGACAGTCATATGGTCTTCCATTGAGATTGCTCTGGGCTTCACCTGGCATCTTATCTAGTCAACTGCACTCAGTTTGCTAGTAAAAGCTTGCCCTTAGCTAGGAAGTGCTTATGGATCTGTGTTTGTAACTATTTGTAAGGGGCTTGTGTTATATCACAGAATCAGTTAAGGTGGAAGGGATCACAGAGGATCATCTCTTTGTTGGCTCAGTTGTTTGCTGCACTTCCTGTAGCCAAAGGAATGACAGTGAGAACTTCCTCTTGAGGTGCCTGGAGGCATTGGGATGGCTGCTGGAAATTACTTAGACATTCTCCAGGTTCTCTGGCACTCTCACCAGGCTTTGCTTTGACACAGTAGCCCCAGCCTAGAGCCTGACTTGTGATTGAAACCCTTGGGAGTACTTTAATCAGTCAAAGAATTGCTCCACTAACATAGAATTAGGCTTCACCAAAGGCCACACATGTTGGTTTCTGGGCAGAGGATATGGTTATTACCCACCTTGGCTGGGGATAGAAAGCATTCAAAACTGCTCAGCTGGATGTGATGACAGAAAATGTGCAGTAGAATAAACTTGTCCTTTAGTGCCACTTAGTCACAACTTGTGTAGCAGTGGGGAGTAGGCAGAGACTAAGCATGTGGGAAGTGTAAAGAAATACTTGTTTCCTGTCCCAAGGAGTTCCTACTTCATACCAAGGGAGGTGACTCTGAGTAACTTGGCTCAGCCCTCTGAGAGTATCCTCTGATTTTTAAAATGTCTGACCTGCCTTTGTATCTGGCTGCTTAATATTTCAGCAGAGCTGCACTTTAACAATGTTTTTTGCCTTCCTTGTCTTCTAGAGCACAGAGTTCTCAGAAACCCCATCTCCAGACAGTGACTCTGTGAACTCTGTAGAGGGGCACTCTGAGCCATCCTGGTTCAAAGACATCAAGTTTGATGACAGTGACACAGAGCAGATTGCTGATGAAGGAGAAGATAACTTAGCCAGTGAGTTTCAACTGAGTCTTGTTCTCTCTCTGCCTTCTCCCCTGTTATCCCTAGTCCTTCAGGACTTAGTAGTTTAACTGTGTCTTGCTTTATGTGTGTGTTTCTGTGTGTGCGCATGGGGCTGTAAGGGTCTAAGCAAACTATAACCTGACTGGTCTTGCTGTTTCTTACAATGGATACAGTATTTTGTATTTAGTGGAACTGGTAAAGCTTCATACTTCTAATGAAGGAGAAGCATGTAAATTGTTACCTTCTGTTTCTCAGGCAGACTTCTGCTTGATTTTGGACCCTATGGTAGTGCACTAAAGACTGTCCAATATGCCAACATGCCCACATGAAGATAAGATTAGAACTATGAAAATACTGTATTCCTTTAGTATTGCACACTGGTCTTTATGTGTTAAAGACAATTTTTCTCCTCCCTGGTACCCTCACAATATCCCCATTTGAACCCTTCTCCTCCCTGTATCTTCCCCCTTACCCAACACTAAAAGACTCCGCCAGCCCTAGCAAGCGCACTTCAGTCAGCAGCTTCCAGTCCGCAATGGACAGTGATTCGGCCGCCTCCATCAGCCTGAACGTGGAGCTGGACAACGTGAACTTCCATATCAAGAAGCACTCCAAGTACCCACATGTGCCCCCTCACCCTGCCGACCAAAAAGGTATGAGGTAGTCACCAGCTGGAGTTGCACATGATGGAGAGTTGGGCCCTAATATTACTGACCTATTTGGACACTACTTATGTAGCTGTCTTACAGAGGGGAAAATATGACATTTGACTGGCATTTGCTTGCAGTTTTGATATGCTCACCTCTGAGGAGGCTCAGTAGACCTTTTGAAACACCTTCTCTGCAGAGTGTGTAACTTCCCCTGTGACTTTCTCTTTGCAGTTGAAGCAAAGTCTCCTGTCCACATATAATAGGGCAGATCCACATATATTTTCTGGCTAACTGGGGTGGAAAAATAATCCATGCAAAAACCATAGGTGTTTCTACAGTTTGAGATGGAATTGAAAAAAGCAGGCAAGAAATAAAACCCCAAACAACAAAAGAACAAGATTAGCTTGGAAGAGTTCTGTGCTGACTTAAAATTGTACTTTAATAAGCTTACATTTTACAGAACAATCTCAGTGATGAGCAATAAGGCCTAACTTGATCCATTCAAAAGAGTTCATCCACTTAAGTGAAGTAGGAAGAAATCAAATAGTTTGTGTCGAAGACTTCTTTTGAAAGGTTTTTCCCCTAAATAAGTACTAAATTGAAAGACTCTATAAGCAAAATCCTTATGGAAGAAATAACATGCCTACCTGTTGACACCTGCATTCTCTAAATGGGACAAGGGCTGTCTGAAAACAGAGCTTGCCACTGGCTTGCGTCTAATATATTCTAGGTGCTTTACCTCCTGGATAGCAATTGATATCTTTGCTCTGCTTCCTTACCTAAGGTTGCATTAGCTTTGTAGACTTCTATCTTTGTCTGCTTCTAAGGAGTTTCTGATTCTTAATTATTGTTTCACCCCACTCTGTCAGTATTTCCAACTTTAAAAGATGATCCAGTGTTAAATAATTTGTACTCCTTGTAATTAATTCATTCTTCTATAAAGTCTAACAGATCTCGTGTTGTTCTGGATCAGAATGGAAGACCTGCTTTATACTTGCATACAGATTGCATTTTCTGAAACTGAAATGGTCACTGAAGAGAGTGAGGGAGGAGAAGTGGTCATAGCTGACTTTCAAAGTATGTTAGTGGGGACAGACTGAGGCAAATTAGAGGGGGCATTTGTTGGTGCCTATTGTAGTCACCTTTTGTTATTTGCTAAAAATATGTCTAGAAGGAAGGAAATCTAATTGCTTATTTTTTCCCCCTAAAGAGAGAAGCAGAGCAGGTTCAAAAGTTTGAGTTGATGTCAGATGACTCATCAGTGGGGATGGGTTGTCACTAGTACTGACACCAACTTGTTACTGGTTCCTTTCAACTTGTTTCCAGATCATGCCCTAATGAAAAGCATCTACAGGGAAGGAAGGCTGTGAAAAGGGATAATATACCAATGAATTCCTTTTAGGAAGGAGGGATGCTGGATTAAGTGAGCTTGAAACAGGCCCAGGTGTGCTGTAGTATCCTATGAATTTCCAGCTGTAGCAGGTTTATCTTTTTCAGTGTGTGATGGCAGTTAAGCAGGGAGTAGTCGATTTGGCTTTGGTGAGTGTTAAAGGATCGGAGAGTGTTAGTCTTGGTTTCAGACATATCTCAGTCTTTATCTCCATATGCAAAAAGCAGGACACAATGAAGGGAAAGTGTAAGAGAGCCTGTGTCTCTGGAAAAACTTGACCAAGTCAGGGCTGCTCATAGCCAGAACTGAAGCTCTTGTGAGAAAGGTTTTGATTACAGAGAGCTCAGAGATCAGCGGAAAAGGCAAGTGGTGAGGGGACTGAAAGGAGACTTCTGCCTTTCATTTACATATGTTTGCAAGACTCTGCTGGTGTTTGTCATCTATTCCTGAAACATGTGATTTTTTAACCAGGTTATTCTGATGGACTGTAATTCATTAGTAGGAAACTACTCCTTTCAAGAGAATGGATTTCCCTTAAGGGGAAAGTCAGTAATATGCCCAGAACTGGGGTAGGGTGGAGTTGTAGAGAGGTAGGTATTATCCTGTAGTTTTTTGGAAAAGTCTATCTTTTCTGCAAGTGCAGAGTACTTAGTGTACTGGTTTTTTAGGTCTTTATAATAATTCCTGGCATGACAGTCTCTAGAGAAAAGACCTAACCAGGGAGCAACGAGTTCAAATCAATGGCAACATCTCAAACAGTGAGAAACGCTTCTTGGCAATAGGCAGACTGAAACTTTGTAGGTACTTAGGCCTTCAGAAATTAGGCGGGACAGAACCCTACATTGCATGCTGCAGTGCCTAAGGCAGTGAAACGCATGACTTCTAAAACTTTGTTCTGAGAATATTAAAGTCAGAGTGCTAAGACTTTCTCTGTGTTTTTCTGATTTATTCTGTCTATATTTAACAATAAATGCCATCTAGAATGTTAGAGTATCAGTGATTAAACAGCCAAGACTGGATAGTTAAGCATCTATGTAGACTAGGCCATGGTTGTTTTAAGAACAGAGTATTGTAGTTAATCAGTGACATGGTGTTTGCTGCTGTCAGGGTCTGCAACTTCCCTATGACTGTTATGGACACATGTAATTGGCTTGATTGTGATGGAATTGTGTCTTGTCTTTAGACTGGGTGACAGTGACTTGATTTTCTTTGAAGTAATGAAGTAAAACTGAAGATCACACCCTCCTTTTGAGACTTGTAACACAATTTCCTCTCAACTGTGTAAATTAGTAATTTTGGGGGGAGGACTGACAATAGAAGACATCAAGTGCTAGAAGTGCAGGTCAACTTTGATCTAAGCAGTTAGTGGGTTTCTTCGAATGATTAAGGAATATGCAATATTCAGCAGTCACAGAGGTCAAATGCTTTGAAACAAAGGCGGGTGATGTACCCACCAGCTGTGTTTTAGAATAGAGTGGCTTGTATATAATCTCATGGCAAAACTTTTGGTGTTACAGGCTGACTAATGTCTGGTGTATTTCCGTGAAATTTGAGTGTCTCTGAGTTAGCTGAGTGTATTGACTCATTTATAGTGTCATCTGCCAAAGGTACTTTATAGTGTGGTTCAAAATGGGAAACAAAGTAAGATTGCTTTCTGGTTTAAATTGGGGAGAGAGCTTAGCATGGTGTTGCCAGGAACATTTTTGGTTCTTCTTTTGAGAATGTGCCTCAGTTTTGAGTGGATATCTGTGGATGGATGCATATTTGTATGTGTATCTAGAGGAAAAGCTGTGGTTGCTGGTCAGTCTGGTTTTATGTTTAACCAGAGTAAAGTGCATAAAATTTATATCTGCTGGTTTTCATTGGAGAACTGTGGATTTCTATGTGCATTGTGGTATTTGTTTGTGTTGATGCTCTTGAATATCAGACTTGGGAATTTGTTTGTTCAAGGATAGGTTTTCTTGGTTCTTTTTTAGTTGTTTTGTTTTGGTGAAGCTGTTAGGGGAGCTTTTAAGATAATATCTTGACAGCTAACTTCTCACAGACAAGGCTACAAAATATGCTACAGGAACATCCCTCATACCCCTTCCTCATTTTGTGGAGCATGATGCATGTAGGGATGATGTGAGGTAAGAAATGTGCATGTTAGCCACTCTAACCATCTCAAACTCTCACCTATGAGTGCATTATCTGCCTGGTTTAAGAAGAGTTATGGCATCTTACCTTGTCAGGATCTTCTCCTGGGGCCCAATTGGAAGAAAGTTCTAGGAGGTAAAGCTATATTGAAGAGAATGGTTTTTCAGTAATCTATAATCTAGATTGTTAGAAATCTAGAAGTATTCCTGGTTTGGAGGAGCCAGCTGTGTCTCTGTCCAGAGCATAACTAAAGTTATATTTCAGCTGGGGATAAACTCTTCCTTTGGAAATGGCAGTCAGGAATATGTGCCAGACCTAATTTGAGTGTGTAACTGCTGCCCTGAGGCTGTTGCAAGGTGGAGAGGGATGGAGGTGTTAGTACACATGCTCTTGTGTAGGTAGAGCATGACATGACTTTCTCTTGGTAGTCAATGGGGCTGTGGGTGAATGAATGCTGAGGGTGAGACAGTAGTTTATTGTTAAATGCTAAACTCTTAATCTAAGAGAGAAATTAAAGGAATCTGCAAATAAGCAGCAAGCTGCAAGGGAGGCTTGTAACTCCTCTTTTGTACATTGGTCCTCTATTGAGTATCTATTTGCAAACTCAGATTTTTAAAATGGTGGCATGTGAGATCTCCTGAGTTCTGCTGTTTAGAACCTTATGACTGCTTATGTCCTGTCTGCTTTCTGTTCCTTTCTGTTGGTGTCTGAAGGCAGCCTGGCTTTGCATTCTGTTTGTGGCAGTAGGTCTGGACCATTGTCAGAAAGGTGAAAAAGGATTAGCTTTGAATTTCAGGTCACTGTGCTACATAAGCAATTGGGCTACTGCTCTTGTTTTCCCCACTGTATAAGTAAGGAACCAGCTAAAGGCACAACAAGCTAATGGCTTCTTGAGAAAAGGCCATCTGGAATGAAAAATCGAGATGTAGCAAGCTAAACGAAGGTAATAGATGGAGCTTCATCCTCTTTCCCATATGTAAAGTGATACATCTCTTGCTCTGCTTTGCGAGCTCACCTCAGCTGGGTTCCTCAAAATACTTTGAACTCTCTAGACCTTAAGCTTTTAGCTCTTGGAAGGCAGGCTGTCTTTTGTTTTCTTCATTGTGTAAGATAAATCTTATGGTTGGTCTCTCCCTCAGCCTGAGAGAGTTCTTTGAAGTGGGAGACCAAACTGGACTGAAGCTGCATTTTTAGACCAGAGTGAGGAGGCCATTCCCATGGTGTCTGGTCACATCTTAACACATTTGTATTCAGGTCTAGAAAAGGTTGATGGGGTCGATTGGAGAAACAAGCCCTTAACTCCTAGGTTAGTCTTTGCTCATGTCTACTTTGTTTGTTTTGCTTCTTCACATTAATGAGTACTATTTGCTCATCGTCAACGAACTTCTTGATAGAACAAGAATGAGAGGATATTCTTGTCTTAACCACTCATCAAGCCGTTGCTAAATTGGTGACTAAACACTTAGATGAGTAATGCTGCTGCTTCTGGTGTGGGCGTGTGCAGTGTAATTATATGGGCACACCAGTGTAACCTGTCTCTTTTTTTTGTCTCCGCCTATCTCCCTCTTCCCTCAGAGTACTTGAATCCCGAGAACGGCGGGCAGCAGATGTTCTCTATCAGTGACGCTTTTATTAAAGGTAAGGAGAAACTTCAAATGTTGCAGCTCTGCATTTTTTTAATCTAATGGTGGAAAGTGCTCAATACTCCTTTCATAGGGCATTGACCTTTTCAAAATATTGACAGTAAATCTGAACTTATTTGTGGCAAAACTGATATATAAACTATACTCTGACTTTTCTGAATGCACTTTCAAGCTGAAATTTCTTTCACCTCTCAGATTTCCTCATTCAAAATGTCTGAAGAAAAGCTTTTACTTTATTTAAAAAAAAGTTTAAGTGGCAAGTCCTGTTGCAATTTCTCCACTTGCAAACATAGTAACTGATTTTTACCTTTCTGTGCAAGCAAATGAAGATGTGATATGATTAATTTCGCTGCTTCTACAGAGTAGCTTAAAGCTTCATCTCTTAAATCTTTCTGGGTTTCCTGTCATTACCACCATCACCACTACTACTTCTGAAATGAAAGGCAATTACATGCAGTTGTGAGTTTTAAAACCCACATGCCTTGCAATACCATGGCCAGATGTACTTGTGTGCTTAATGCTATTGATTTTTGTGAGCTCATAAGAGGAGGAAGTAAGAGAGAAATAAGGGGAAAACCCCAATGTCTGTGCAGCCTGAAAAATAGTCTTTGTTTAACTGTTGCTTAGTTTTTAACTGAGCTTTTGCAGGAGACAGGGGAGAAAATCAATGTAACTTCTGTTAATCTTTTACATAGCTAATTTTGTGTATGGAGCATCTGGAAGAAGTTAATTGTTGTTTTTAAAGAGTGGGTTTTTTAGTAGTCCTACTGTTGATTAAGGATTTTGTTTAAAACTCCTCAGAGTCTTAAGCTTGAGCTCTGCATGCTTACATGCTTGCTTGATGAAAATTTGTACACTACTAGCATAAATGACTTACGTTATAAATTTATAACTTCCTTTTATAGTATCATAATACCTGTGTGGGAGAAAACTTAATAACTCTTTCAAAGCACAGAAAGCTCTGCTGAAATAACCTCTAATTTTGGTACTGCAAAACAGAGAACAGGTCCAAGGAGTTGCAGTGATTGAAAGTGGCCCCCTCAAACTGATGACTGTCTTATACTGTTGAAGCATACTTAGTTTCCAAACTCAGAAACAGCTATAGCTTGTGCTGACATTTAAGATTTTTAAAATTATATTCAGTGGATACAGACTTTGTTTTCATCCTGTTATCATAGCAGAGTGATACCTGTGTATATTATGGTTAGGCAGATGGAGATGGATGTGCTGAGATGTTTTGAAAAGTTTGTGCCACTTCCTTGACAGAAGATCCTCGAGAATTCTGTAGTATTAGATGCTGTGACATAGGCTTGATGAAGCAGCCTGCTGCTGGCTCACTCTGCAGGAGGGAGCAGCAAAGAGGTGGTGTGTGGGATCAGGGCTGCAAGTCACATAAAGGGCCAAAAGTATTACATATTTATTAGCAGCATAGCATTTCTTTAAAATATGTTTGGGAAGTTCAGGAAACAAGGGCTTTACCAAGATATGTTTGATACTTATGCTACAGCCTGAGTGAAATAACTAGATCTTTTCATGCCACTTATAAATAGGTGTCTTCAAAGCAGCAAATTTTTGTGGATCAAAGTAGGGCCTTTGACCAATGTTCTCATTCTAAAAGGCATTATGATTATATATTATGAATATACACGGTATTTGGAATTTGCTGCTTATTTATAGGCAAAACTGGGATATAAGGTTTTGTCTTAACAAACTTGGTAGCAGTTCTATTCCAGAAGAGAAAACTGTCTGCTCTTTACTGGCAGTACAAGAATTTTGGTAGCTCACTTTTCCGTTGTATACTTACCGCTTTTACACTTGATACTGTTTGTGGCATCACGTTCCTATAGCATCTACCTCAAACTCAAACCTTTTAAGAGGCTTAGGCTTGTGTCTTAGTAAATTCTTTCTTTGCAAAATAGGCTTTAAGAAAGACACAGGCATTCAGCAGTGACTTTATATTAACAAGCTTTGTTTTTCTCTTGCAGAGTCATTATTCAACAGGAGGGTGGAAGAGAAGTCCAAAGAACTCTTTTTCACGCCCCTAGGCTGGCACCACAGCAATCTGGATCTGCTGAGAGAAGAGAATGGGGAGAAACAAGCCATGGAAAGGCTGCTGTAAGAAAAGTATAGAAAAAGGAATTTGCATATCATGAGTAACAATTCCTGAAGCCCCTCTGTTCCACCAGCTTTCAGTGGGGCTTGATCGACAGTGGACAATACAAGGAACCAATTAGCATTAAGAAAGCATTTTTACAATATATTCTCTCTGTTTCTTTTTCCTTATGACTTTATATATACTTTTATAGTACAGGAGCAGAGTTGACTGTAGAACATTCTAGGCAGCTGTTCCTTCAGAGGACTTCCTGCACTGTAAATGTTAAGAAATTAACTTCTGAAATGTGACTTCAACTAACTGCTGCTCTGTATTTTTTTGTCACAAGAAATCTGTTTATTTTGCCTTTTTTACAGGTCTGCTAATCATAACCACATGATGGCACTGCTTCAGCAGCTTCTATACAATGAATCCCTGTCACTGTCCTGGAGGGATATCATTGTACCTGTGGTCTGCCAGGTGGTTCAAACAGTACGCCCTGATGTGAAGAACAGAGACGATGACATGGACATCCGCCAGTTTGTCCACATCAAAAAAGTAAGTTTCTAACAGTGGACGTAGGGAAACAAAAGGATGCAGCTGTCGGCAGCACCCCTTGTTTGAAGACTAGAGTCCCTTTCCCACTGCCCCCAGCGTAGTCAGTGGTGTAATTGCCCAACGTGGCCTTTGGATAAGGTGGGGTTCTAGAAAAGGTTGCACGGAAGGATCTTTGCATGCTGCGAAAGGTGCTTTAATGCCCTGGAGCTGACCTGTTTTTTTCAGGCAGTAGGCTGCAGGCTGCAGAAGGTAGCAAAGAGCAACACCTCTGTAATGACTTGCTTAATTTTTTGGTTTCTGCTTGTTTTGTGCTTGGATTGGAGATGTACCAAATGCTGGATAAGTAGCTTACAGGACTCAGTGTAGCAATCTTTTGTCCTGTAACTATCCATTATGGAGGATTCAACTCCTCCCATGCCAAGTATAATGACTTTCTTCAAGAGGAAAACTTCATTGTTATGGAATGGTGTATTCAGTTCTGCCAGATGGCCCAGTGTTGACATTGTTGAACTGTACAGCTGGAGTTGTGGCATGTAGAATTTCCTCTGAAAGGCTGACCTGAAACTAACATCCACGGAACTGGTGTGATTGAGGATTGAAGGTTTGGGCTTATTTTTCTTTGGCAGAATTCACCTCAGAAGCACTCTCTTGTTTGTAAGCCCTGATGATTCTGGTGGTAGCTTTGTGGCATCTCTTCAGGTAGCATCAGTTGTTGCTGCTTCTGAACTTCCAGTTCAAAGAGCAGATGTTTGGAGGTGAAAGCTCTTCATAGCTGTCTGCTGTTTTGACATGCTGGTAATAGAAAAGTCCTCTGAAACATGTTATTCAGAAACGTGTTTCATGTTGTTTATTACTGCTGTGTTTGCTTGTGACTATAGGCACGCCAGTCAACTGTTTGATGATTCAAATAGTGGTTAGAGGTTTATTTGGTTTTATTTGTTTGAACACTCATCACCTACAATAGCTATTCTGTGTATTAGATTAACAGCACTAGAAGATGTGGGAGTTTCTAAAAATCTTCTTTGCTTTGTTAGATCCCTGGTGGAAAGAAATTTGACTCCATGGTGGTGAATGGATTTGTTTGCACTAAGAATGTTGCACACAAAAAGGTAATGCAGGCTTGATTAATCAAATGCTTGCTGGCATGCATGCTGCGGAAACAAGTGTGCTGTGACTTGCTCTTTGTGTCTTGAGGCTTCTCTCACCACTCAGGTTTGTGAGTTTTCTCTAGTTTGAGACCCTAAACAAGAATGGCTTCTAAAGCATTTCTTTTCCAAGTTGTTGGGGTTTTTTTTCTAGCCCAGAGATTCTAGGGGAGATACTTTCCTCATGCATATATTAAAAACATCCTTTCCACCCCTACCATCACAATAATTACTCCATATTTTAGCTAGAAAAAGGCATTTGTGGTTCTGACTTATGACAATAAGTAAAGTGAGTCTTCAAGGCAGAAGGGCAAGAAAGAAGTCAACTGGATGGGTCAAGTCTGTCAAGACTTTGGGGTTCTTAAGAGTGACTGTGGAAACCTTTAGCATTGCACCTAAGGGTAGCTGTGAAATTCCAACAACTGGGTGTAACATCTTGACAGGAAGAAGGGACGTAGCTCAGACACCTTTAAAGGCATGGTGGGTACTAATCATGGGAAGACTGTCTTTCTTGTGTTTACAAGGTGTCTGTATTTTTATTTTAACTATTTTTGTGTCTTTCTTAGATGAACTCTTGCTTAAAAAATCCCAAAATTCTTCTGCTGAAGTGCTCAATTGAGTACCTCTATCGAGAAGAAACAAAGTTTACCTGCATAGACCCTATAGTACTTCAGGTGAGAGTATGCTTTTGTTCTTGGTTCAAATAAACCAAAATCATGACCAGCCCACATCTGATTTTTCTTAAGTGCATAAGGTGGAGTTGAGTGAGTGAAATTGCATAGAAAAGAGAAAACTTGCCTCTTCTAGTAAGCTTACTAAGAAAACTGCTGCAGTAAATACAGTACAGACTTGTAGTGTGCTGAGGGTTTTTGTCATCAAGTTCCATGTACTGAGAGTGAGCTTATGATCCTCACAATGCAGCGTTTTAGGAAGCACATTTTGGTTTTAATGATACCTTCTGAACTTCGCATTCCCTGTACAGAGTTAGAGCTGGACATGGTGTAGGTGTGTGAATAAATATTTGAAAAGTTAGTGTAGGTGAGGGTTAGGTTGCACCCATGTTATTTCTTGTCAGGCTTGAAAAAATGGAACACAACCAACCTAATGAAGTGATGAACTAGAGAATGTCGCTTTGGAACAGATGCCCTGCCCTTATGAGCAGGGATGTGCCTTAAGTATGAAAACACCAAAATGTATAGACGTGATCTTTAGCACACTGCATCCTGATAGGAGAATTGGTCTTCGGTGTCTGCCAGGACATCCATAGCAAGGGGATTTGGTGCCATAATGTTTGTGTCTGTATTTGACTGTTTTCTTAGCATGCATTTAAGACCACTTCTGTTTGGTGATTAATAGACAGGATTACAGGTATGAAAGCTTTAGCAATAGAACTTCTCTGCCTAATGAGTTGGTTTTCTAGTAAATGCTTAAACTGAGGCATGTCCTTTTGTCTGAATTGGGTAGCAGTATCTGCAATACTTTGTAAATATTGGTATCTGATTATTTCAGTGTCTGCTTCAGAACATAATCATAACTAATGTGTATCTGCCTTAAAATCCTATAGGACAGAAAATACTACAGTAGTACTAGCTCAATCAAAAAGGTTAGCTTCTAGCAAGAGCTTTATCTTTGCCACACTAACATGAATATTCGTGTTATGAAGAGCTGACAAACTGCTTTTGTTGTATCTTTATATTGTTTAAAACCTGACTGATGTGAGCTGCAATAACACAATCGACAATACCTGGCTTGGAAAGGTGTATCTTCCCTCTAGCAGTGTAGACCTTTAGTTCTGATGGAGTTGCAGCCTGATTTCTCTTTCTGTGCATGGTAATGTAAGTGTGTGGGTGGGTAGTGAGATGAAGCCACAAGGTGGACAATTTTGCAGTACATGGCATTTGGGATCAGACTCTGGGAGCACTGTCCACAAGTACAGATGTGGGGACTGAGGCTGTGTACAGGCTTGTAGAGGCACAGAGCCCTGTCATACTCTTCATGACTGTAAATGTTTCTGAGTGCCAGCACTCAACATTAGCTTGTATCTGAAGGTGGAGAACTTAATACTGCAAACAGCTTTGGTTTACCATGCTCTAATTCTAGCACCTTTTGAACATAAAGCTTTCATATGTGTAAGGATATAGGGTGCATATATATTTATGTTTGGATTCTGCTGCTAGCCTCTCACTTCACACTGTCATTGGACTAGATCGTCGTGTGCTATTAGTGCTTATAACAAATTACTGATAAACTGCTTGTTGTGCTGTGGGGGTGGGAAAATGGGCAACTGATGGTGTTTTCTGGGTAGCTGTTTTCCCTGTTTTATAGGAAAGTCCAGTGTGTAAATGAAGGGGAAAGTAATATTAAGCATTAAAGTGATTTTTTTTTTTTTTCAGATGAGTTTGCAGAAGTTAACTGACATACTTTGTTCCTGTCTGCAGGAAAGGGAGTTCCTGAAGAACTATGTGCAGCGGATAGTTGATGTCAGGCCTAACTTGGTCCTTGTTGAGAAGACTGTGTCCCGAATTGCCCAGGACATGCTTTTAGAGCATGGGATCACTCTGGTCATCAATGTCAAGCCGGTGAGCATTTCCTGTCAGTTAGACTGGGCCTTGTGGTGGATCTCTAACTTCTCCTTGTAACAAACTCCCTGGAGAAAGCAAAGACTTGTCTTATTTTCTTCTCTAGCCAAACCTGGGCTCTTTTTTAATGGTACTTCTCTTCCAAGAGGCAAGACAGGCAAACCTGGAGAGTAACTTTTTCTCAGCTCTTCACAGCTACTCTGGTGTGTCCTTGTTTGATAGGTCCTTGTACCCTGGTTTAATTCTAATTACTTTTGACACTTCTTTGTAGCAAATCATGCATGAGTCCTCAGTGATTGCCAGAGAGCCCCTTTCCCTGTGAGAGAGGGTGCAGAAAGCCATTCAGAGTGTAGCTGTGAGAGCTGACTGAGCTCCTGGCGTAGCCAGCACTATGCTGACTGCAGTGTAGGTACCTGAATCTACTCAAATGAAAAAAGGTCAAGGAAAGGCATAATCTTATGTCTCACCAGAAATATTTACCCAACTGTCTTTCTAAGAATCTTTTATATTGTGGGTGTGTGTTTGTGGGACTGAGTTGAATTTGCATGTCAGTGAGAGGTTTCTAGGATCACACTGGCATTTATTGGGTTTTGGTTTTCTTGGGGTTTTTTGCGGAGGGGTTTTTTGGTTTGTTGTTGTGTTTTTTTTAAAGAACAAGATAAGGATGTCTGTGTCCTCTTTGCGTTGTAGATTCTTATTGCTCTTCCTGTTTTTACAGCAAGTGTTAGATCGGGTAAGTCGAATGACCCAGGGAGACTTAGTGGTGTCAATGGATCAACTCTTGACCAAACCACGTTTGGGAACATGTCATAAATTTTATATGCAAGTTTTTCAGTTGCCTAATGGTGAGTACAACTTGATGTGTCTTAGCCTGTGTGTGTGAAAGGATAAATGCTTTGTTCCTTTTAAGCAGACCTGAACTGTTGGATGCCTTGTGTGATCAAGTATTATCCCACTCATTTTTCTTCTGTTGTATCTTGGAACTACAGTGAACTGGCTGTGCACAGAAAAGTGTGAACTTACTAAGATGAGGCAGACTATAGATTTTAATTAGACCGATTTCTTTCTTCCAGACTGTGTTTTTTATTCCCATCACCCTGTATCTTGTCTAGTCCAACTTCCTGTTCAGAACAGGAAGGATTAATTTCATTGCAGCATCAGATTTCTGAAGGTTTTGTTAGCCAACTGTTGAAAATACTGCAGAATGGAGATTTTGTAGTCTGTCTGGACACTAGTTAAGTTGCTTAATCATCCTCACCGTAAAGAATTTTTTTACATTGACATAGAGAATCATAGAGCAGCCTGGGTTGGAAGTGACTTCAAAATATTATCTCGTCCAACCTTACCATATCTAATCAAAATTATCCTTGTTGCAATTTGTGCATGCTGCCCCTTGTCCAGTCATTGTGCACCTTTGAGAAATGAGGTTCCTTTTTCTCTGTAACCTCCTTTAGGCATAGGTCCGCAAAGGAAGAACGAAGAAGGAAGAAATGCTACTTGACAGGTTACCAGTGGTTCTAGCACACATAAATTCTGTGAATGCAAATCTTTGTGGAGATCTTTGTTCAGTCTTGGCATCTCTTCATAGAATCATGGAAAAATTTGGGTTGGAAGAGATCTTAAAGATCGTTCAATTTCAACCCCCCTGCCATGGACAGGGACGCTTTCCACTAGACCAAGGTGCTTCAAACTCCACCCAGTCTGTCTTTGAACATTTCCCTTTCCATGTTCCCATTGCCCCTTCCAGCCTTTAAATTGTCCTCGAAATGTCATAGGCTTTTGACTTGTAAGGATGAGCAAATGTGCCTGGGAGGATAGTGTTTCTTTTGCTTCACTGCTGCAGAGTCCACATCTTAGAACACACTGTTTAGGCCATTGTGTTTCATGTGGCCTTCACTTGGACTTTATGATTACTTGTTTTACAGAACAGGAGTTTTATAGCAAATGCTTGTTTTGTTTGCAAAAATTAGTTATTAATGTGAATTTCTGCAGCTACTAATGTTACTTGCTCTTAGTCTCTGTTACAGTCTCTTCAGTGCATGAGATACCTAAAAGCAGGTTACTGTAGTTGTTATCCTAATTCCTATGTTTTATTTTTCTTCTAGATCAGACAAAAACCTTGATGTTCTTTGAAGGGTGTCCCCAGCACCTGGGTTGCACTATCAAGCTGTGTGGTGCTGCAGAGTATGAGCTGGCTCGTGTCAAGGAGATCCTGATCTTCATGGTCTGTGTGGCTTATCATTCCCAGCTGGAAATCTCATTTCTTATGGATGAGTTTGCCATGCCCCCTACTCTCACCAAAAACACCTCCTTTCATTCCCTTATTGAGGAGCCAGGAGATGAAGGTGACCAACAGAACCTTTTCAATGGTGAGGATTTCAGCACAGCAGTCAGAGACATTGAACTGTCTTCTGAAAAGCTGCCTGTCATCTCTGAGTCAGTGCCCTCTGATGAGGTCAGCTCGCTTGAACCAAGAGGCTTGTTTGAGAGAGGTGACCAAGAGAACAGTCAAATGGAAACAGTGTCCTCAAAACAGCAGGAGCACCACAAAGTGGAGTCACCATTTGCAGTGTTCAATTCTGTACCTCATGCAATACCTGAAACATCCCTGCTGCCCCTCCATGGCATGGACCAGCACTTGGTCACTCTGGATAACCAGACACTAGAGCCTCTTCAACAGACTGATGATTTGCAGGAGTCCAAGAGTCAGATGAGAGTCTTCAGAGACCCTCTCCAGGATGATACTGGTTTATATGTCACAGAAGAGGTAACTTCTTCTGAGGATCGTCTCAAGACGTACTCTGCAGCATTTAAGCAGGAGTTGAAAGATGTTATTCTCTGTATTTCTCCTGTATTGATGTTCCGTGAACCATTTCTTTTGACAGAAAAAGGCATGAGATGCCCTGCCAGGGAATACTTTCCTGAGCAAGTTTATTGGTCTCCTCTCCTCAATAAGGAATACAGGGAGTTGGAGAGCAGAAGGAAGAGACAATTATTGCGGGATCTCTCTGGACTGCAAGGGATGAATGGGAGTATCCAAGCTAAGGCTATTCAAATCTTACCTTCTCACGAATTGGTTAATACTAGAATAGCAGAACATCTAAGTGACAGCCAGAGCTTAGCCAGAATGCTGGCTGACTATCGGGCCAGAGGAGGGAGGATACTACAGAAAAGCACAGATCCCTTTGCCCAAATTAAGGATGTGTCTAGTGTCCCTACTGCAAAACCTGGGTGCAGAATTGAAGAGGATGAGAAGGGACTGGCTCAGAGTGAATCCTCGTGGTCTCATAAGGTAAGATTCAGAGTTATGCTACTGAAAACCCAAGTTACATCAGTTTCTCATGGTATAGGGAAGGTGTAGTGTCTCATATTAAACCAGAGGGAGTTTTGTCTGTTTCTTTTTGCTTGGTTGTGGGTTTTCTGGTTTGGTTTAGTTTGGTTTTGACTGGGTCATAACTGCATTTCAGATTGCAGTGCTCTGCAATCATTCAGAACAAAAGACTACAAAATTTCTCAGGAATCTGCAAAGTCAGCCCAGAATCAGCGTATTGCATTGCCTGTCTGACTTGGCTGAACCTGATTCTGGAAATAAGTCCATGAAGACTTCAGGGAGCAAACTTTCAGAAGTTTCTGAAAATGAGCTTTCTTGCTCCTTGTATGTGGTGATGCAAGGAGGTGTGATATTTTCATTTTCAGAGGGCTTAACATCATGGAAACAGCAGTAGGCTGTAGTTACGTTGAAGTATTGATTGATTGTAAAAGTCTGGGCAATCTGAAGAGAAGTGAGAATCTCATAATGGAGTGGGAGGAATCTTCTTTGAAGTTTCAAAGCAAGGGATTGTGTGCTTTTAATCAAAATATTTAAAGTTTGGCTAAACTGCCATGAAAGTAACTGACTCGTATCTGAGGAGAAGGGTCTTGGGACTTTCTTGAATTGTAAGCTGTTCAGGAAGAAAGTCTATGAACAAGATTAGCAGAACTGATCTGCTGAAATAGCCAAACATTTTGGCCCCTGAGCCAATCACCCACCATGTTCATGAGCAGAAGTCACTTTTTAATTGATGCTTGAATATAGATATGTGTAGCTTTACAGGCCATAATCTTATAAACTGTAAGACTAGCCCTCACTCTGGATCAGACTGGTTGATGCTGTTTTAAATTTATTCAGTGATCAAAAAATAGTATTTGGCAACTTCATAGTTCTGTAGGGTGTGGAAGGGAAAAGAGCTTCATTTCAGCATCAGTGTGGTAAATCTCTTCACAGAGGACAGAAAGTTGAAAATCTTTCTATAACCTGAATGAGTAACTGAGGTATAATACATTGACAGTTTTGAATCCAAGGTGTCCAAAACTGTACAGTGATGGAGAGACTCTGCGTGTTCGTCATGAGGCTTTTGTTGTGTTCTGTTTCTCTTGGCTTCTTTTCCACAGAAACACGTGTGTGCATTGGTTTCATTATGTATATTAGTTATGTTGTTCTAAAAATAGCAGTTAGCAATTATACATTGTTCAAGTTTACCTGAAGCTTGGGGATAATGCCAGGTTAATCTGTACAAAAGGAGGAAGCAGAGATTTGTCTTTAAATAAAACTACTAGAATAGAATTTTGTCAACAGAAGTTGTGTGTGAATGGAGGTGTCTGTAACCAGTAAATGAGTTGTTTTCTCTCTACCAGGTGGATTGCTTGAGTCCAGTAAACCATCAGAGGCTCTGTGTTCTCTTCAGTAGCTCTTCCTCTCAGTCCAGCAATGCTCCAAGTGCCTGTGTTAGCCCCTGGTATGAAAACTGCTCCTCTACAGCTCGTATAGTTGCTATGTTTTTATTATTTTTGGGTTTTTTAGTGAAGTCAAGGTCAGTGCCTGACTCATAGCAGTATTTCTTTGAGGACTCCTTAGTGTAGGTTGTGCCCATTCTGTAACAGGAACTGTTGCCAAAAGAGTTTTGTCTTGCGGAGTCAGGTGAATCCACAGCAGTATTGCATTGCCTCTGTAACCCCCAAGGCATGAATGAGAAAGCCCAGCCTGAAACCAAGTGCTTACTAAAGCATTTGGTCCTTTCACTGCAGAGTGATGGGGGAGGGGAGGGCAGGCACTGCATGCAGTCTTGTGGGGAAGAGTTAATATAAGTAAACACAGAACAATGTCCAAGCCCAAAAATGAGCCTTGTGAGAATCTCAGAATATTTAGAGATTGTATTACCCAAGAGTGGCATTTGAATATGTTGCTATCTTTCTCACATTCTAGTCATCAGTATTAAGAGCTTTCACTGCACTTCCAGCCTAGGCACCTGTAATTTGTTAATTGTGTGCAGTTTATGACACTGTTATCTCTATTAAGCAGACCAGGACTTGGTGTTTCATCATTTAGCTCAGGTGAAATTGAAGAGATGACCCTCTGACAGAGAAAGGTCTAGTGTTCCTGTAAAAGCTTAGAAATGAACCAAAGCTCACTTTGGTGATGAGTGCTATTTAATGATAAGCTGACTAAACAGCAGCAATAAGAGTATGTAAATTTGCAGTGTTAGAGGTATCTGAATTGTGACACTTAAACTGCTACACATTTTAAATGGCTTGGTCACTTCAGGTTCTGAGGAAACAAAAGTTGCTATTAAATATTCTAGAAGAATAAAAAATTTTTAAGTCTTTTTTCATAGTCTGGATATACCCTTTTTGTAGCTGTTTAAATGTTAGTGTTTCAAGATTCAAGCTGTCTAGACTTCTGTACCTAGATATTTTTGTACATGATCTTCATAAGTGCAATTGAACTGTATTAGACTTTTAATGTCAAGTTTGAAGTTTTTCTGGCAGGACTCTGATGTCATTATTGACAAAGTTGACAGCAAGGATCTAGGAAGGGTGGTTAAAAGGAAAAAACAAGTCTTTGAAGGTATACAGGACTGTAAAGAAGCCAGCAATGGGTGTATATCTCTGCACTCAGGGGCCATTGCACAGCTAGCAGTGGCAGCATCCAGGCACTAAAACTTTTCATTCTCTGCTTTAGGATTGTGACCATGGAGTTCTATGGGAAAAATGACCTGACTCTAGGGATTTTTCTGGAGCGCTACTGTTTCAGGTGAGGAGGAACTTATTCTAAATCTTATTCTAAACAAAACAAAAGCTTTTGATAGTTCTGTGAAGTTGACCTGCCACTCTCTAGTGTAGGCTGTACTTCCTGTGCACTTAGGAGAATAGCACACAGGTCTGCAGAGCTAGTTGTGTCCTAGTAAAGTTTACCACTTAAATCTGTTTGCTCCCTTTGCTTTATTATCATGCTGTAGATAAACAAGAACTGGGTTTAAGAATTCACTTACCCTCACTCCTTATGAGCAAATACATCCATTGCTTTCCCACTTCAGCCCTTTCCTTATTTCCTTTAATGAGAAAGTGGAACAGATTATGAAACAAGATTTATAAGTTCATAAAGACCTGGCATAAAGACTTCATAAAGTTCACTTAGCAGGTTTTTTTTTCCAGCAGTTAGTACTCTATGTGCTTAGTTAAGAGTCTGAACATTTATTCCAATTGACTTTTTCAAGACAAGCAACTGTATTGGCCAGGCCCAGAGAGTGGTGG
>NW_008678445.1:3021-9918 GCF_000695815.1 Acanthisitta chloris | reverse complement strand
CTGCTCTCCAGCCACTCTGTCTCCAACCTGGAGCGCTGGATGGGATTATGGCCAAAGTGCAGGATGTGGCACTTGGCGTTGTTAAACCTCGTCTCATTGGAATCAGCCCATCTCTCCAGCCTATCCAGGTGCCTGTTAAGTAGTTAAGGAAAATAAAACAACTTTATTAAATTACCTTAAATGTAAGATATCTGTACTGGGATGTTGTCTGTTTGCAATTCCTAGTTCCTACGAGCTAACTGAAAGGTTTCTCTAATTTCCACTAACACGGCGTCTCAGTTCACATTGTTTGGTCCTTAGCTGGACTTCTCATTTCTTTTCAACTTTAGTCAGAAACCCTGTTGGCATTTCAATTTGCAACCTCTAGCAGTCATATTATACAGAACAAGAGGAAGAGTCTGTGCTTGGTCTTCTGTTTAACAGGAAGGCTGTCTTCAACACAAGTGCTCCACTGCTATTGCTTCTGCAACATATCATTACAATCAGGATCATTTGTTCTATGCGTTCACAGCATCTGTGAAGCAGCAGCTGGTTACTGCTTTCTTCATCATCAAAGTGCTTTCAAGGACATTGGGCTAGAAACTTCTAGGAGAATTTTATTGATTGGCAAACACAGGAATATGAGAGTTTCAATGTTGGTTTCAAATGTAGGTCAAGTAAGATGTGAAAAATTATTGGGGAAGGCTCATCCTCCATGGGAGTGTGTGTGTTGATCAAATATGAAAAATCTTCTTGGAAGCAATGGAATGTTATTATCATTTTAATGATTCTCCATTATTTTTATGGTTTTAATTTTCTTCGTTATAAATTCCTTTACTTCACTAGGGATACCAAAAATAAAACTGGTTCCTTTAAATCTTCATGTCGACATTTTATGTCGGCATTTTGATACCCTCCACTCCTGGGGTTTACACAGCTCTAATGCAAATAAATATTCTTCAAGAGACATCTTGGTCCGCTCTCACCACTTATCATTCTTATGCAACATTAAACATCTACAAATTGCCCTTAATGGATGCCCACCAGTCTACATTTTGCTTATGCAAAGTTTGGCAATAAAGCCAAAAGGATTTGATCATTTCAATTCAGAAGGCATCATGCTATTGACATGTCCTTTGCTTGTTTGTTCTTACGTGAAAATGGGATTCATTTTTATGGCAAAAAGCCATCAAGATAAGTACCTTGAAGAGGCAGTTGCTGTCTTAGCTAATCAGCAACTTCTTAATAATAATTCAACATGAACTTGGAGAAGTTCAGATACAAAATGGTCAACACTTCAATGTTTTAAATAGGTAAGAAATGGTAGTAGAGGCCTTATGGGACCGAAGAATATAAGGTCATCTCAGTGCCCTGTCATAGTCTTCATTTAGTTAAGGTCAACCTGTTGCAGATGATGTTAGCTGATGTTAGGTAAAGTTGGATACCATCAAAAATACAGCTAATGCTTTGATCGTACACTAAAGTGCCATCTGTGCTCTACTTGTTAGACCTAGAAATGCTTGTTAATTCTTGCTTTCAGAGATCTTTTAGAGTGGCTTAAACTGATGATTCTGGAAACAGACAAAGCAAATTTTGCTCCTCAGATTTCTCCACCTATCAACTTATTGCTAAAGTATCCATAGTTCCATTACTTCTTTTGGTGATATATATTCAAGTAATTGATTAGCTACTAGCATTTCCCCCAGAGAACCTCAGTGATTTTATAATTTTACAAAAATCATAGAAACATTGAGGTGGGAAGGAGCAACCTCCCTACTAGAACCAGGGTCAACTACAGCACATTGGTCATGTCCACATCTAGCTAGGTTTGGACATCTTCAAGGGTGAGCATTTCACAGTGTCTCTGGGAAACCTGTTCTAGTGTTCTACTCTCTTATGGTAAAATGTGGTTTTTTGTTACATATGAGTGTGATTTCCATTATTTATAAGAAGAGGCTGAGGAAGCTGGGGTTGTTTAGCCTGGAGAAGAGGAGGCTCAGGGGAGACCTTATCACCCTCTACAACTCCCTGAAAGGAGGTTGGAGTCACGTGGGGGTTGGTCTCTTTTCCCAGGCAACCAGCAGCAGGACAAGAGGGCACAGATTCAGGGTCAGCCAGGGGAGGTTTAGGTTGGATATTAGGATGAGATCTTTTAGGGAGAGAGTGATCAGGGATTGGAATGGGCTGCCCAGGGAGGTGGTGGATTCACCATCCCAGGAGGTTTCCAAGATGCGACTCAGTGCCATGGTCTAGTAACCACAGTAGGGTTGGACTCAATGATTTTGGAGGTCTTTTCCAACCCGCTTGATTCTATGATTCTATGATTTTACATTCCATTGCCTCTTTAACATTCACTGGTTACCACTGATCTTTATACACATCTGATCTTTATACACATTCATAAAGTCTCCCTTGAACCTTTCCCCTCATGGCTAAATGGTCTCAGCTCTCTCACCCTCTCCTTGCAGGTGAAGGTCAGTGAGGGATAAGAAATGTGACCTTAAATGGCATATATGAGGCAAAAGACTTTTCATAGGGTTTGCTTACAGGAGCAGTTGCTAAATGTTAAGAGTTTTATTCTACTTCAGGTTCTTACTTGGAGTCATCAAAATGTCAAAAATGAAAGAAGTGGTAAGAACTTTCTTTTTCTTATTCTTGATTCAAGTAAAATAAATTTATGAGATTCTTAGAATTGATCTTTCTTCCTCGACTTTTTTTCCAGCAGTTGCACTTACCCGTTTGCTGAATTGAAGGAAGTAAATGCCTCAAGAGCACCAAAAAAATTTCTCTTTTTTATAAGTCCATAGTGTCTTGCCACTACCCATGCTTGAGTTTTTATCCTTATTTTTCAAATTCCTATTTTCTTAATTAAGAAAATTTAGCTATAGAAGTATAGAAGCTTTTTTTCTGTCTTATTGATTTCTCCCATATGCTGTTCTTCTTCATACTGACTTTTAGGTAGCATTTGCATTTATCAAATCCAACTTTGTTTGGAAATGAGCTGAAGTTAATGGTTAAAATCCTAGAATCCTTTTTTTTTCTCCTTCCCTTTTCCCCTTCCCTGTATGTTTATGAGCTTTGTTATTGTGGGGAATGTTATGTTAGCCATATAAAATTTTCAGTAACTACACAATGCTGCAGATCTTGTCTCGCATCAATCAGATTGAGCCAAAATCTATGAATTATCATCAGTAAAGTTCTTGACTATAGTGGGAGTTTTGCTCAATTTAAGACCTGCATAATTTGGCTTGTGTAGTTTTTTTCCTGTACTAAAAGATCTTGATCGTGTTTTCATGGAATAAACCTAATATTCTTTTCTATTGGTTTTTCCTTTCCAGGATCTTGTTTCCTCTTAGACATCTGGCATGTTAAATTGGCTGACAGGAATGTTGCCTGGTGCATGAGCCTTGGAATGTTAGCACTCTAAAGCTCAGTGCCATATCATGAGTGTGTTTTTCATCATGTTGGGAAGAATAAGTTTCCAGTTTATTCTTGTGCACACTCTCAGGATTTTTCTTTCCGCAGTGCCTTCACCAGTTGTTATATGTAGGAGGTAAACCTGGAGCTGTTAGTGCACAGAACACTACATGTCCAACTAACCAATCTCAAAACAAGACACCAAAGCTGAGGCTTGTTTCCTCTGAATTGAATCCCATGAATACATCCACAAGGATTGTAGATTATTTTTTCCCCAACTTGTGTTTTTACTTATCTGTTGCAAGGTTGATCGACTTTAAAAATATTTACTTTGCAGAACAGTCATGCTCTATGTCTTTCCAGTGAAACAAACAACACCAAGCTCCAGTCAGCCTGAAATCTTTCTTTGCTTCCACTAATTTATGAGGTTTTCATTGATCATAATAGATTCAAATAGGGCTCTTAGTCTGGTTTATAACTGTGCTATTTTTGGTTTTCTAATATAAGAAGTGTGTAACTGAAATATTCTGAGCTCTGTCAACTACCACACATAGCATTTATGAGTGGTATTATTCTGTGTGACTCACACATTCAGCTGTACTGAAGTCAGGGAGCTGTAGCTTCTCTCAGCCCTCTAGAAGTTCTGTGTCTGTCATATGAGCTGGTCAGGTGCGTGTCAAATTCACCAGAGCTCACTGAACTGAATAGACTGAGGCTAAAATTGCTGCAACAAGTTGGAAAAGCAAAGCTACGGAGCTTTGTCAGTTGTGGGAATATGTTGGAATACACATTCAGCTGTACTGAAGTCAGGGAGCTGTAGCTTCTCTCAGCCCTCTAGAAGTTCTGTGTCTGTCATATGAGCTGGTCAGGTGCGTGTCAAATTCACCAGAGCTCACTGAACTGAATAGACTGAGGCTAAAATTGCTGCAACAAGTTGGAAAAGCAAAGCTACGGAGCTTTGTCAGTTGTGGGAATATGTTGGAATATGGAGGTTGGTCTCCCAGGCAAGGCAACCAGCAGGAGGACAAGAGGGCACAGACTCAAGCTCTGCCAGGGGAGGTTTAGGATGGATATTAGGAAGATAATTTTTACAGAGAGAGTGCTCAGGCATTGGAATGGGCTGCCCAGGGAGGTGGTGGATTCACCATCCCTGGAGGTGTTTAAGATGAAACTAGATGTGGCACTTAGTGCCATGGTCTAGTGACCACGGTAGGGTTGGACTTGATGATCTCGGAGTTCTTTTCCAACCTGTTTGAGTCTATGATTCTATGATTCAAACAGGAATTGTGTGAGGGAGGAGAAGGTGCAAAATGAAAAAGCAAGTGAAAAGGGGGATTTGTTAAAATCAGTGAAGAGAGAAACCAAATATACATTGCTTAATCTTCCTCAGAGACACTCTGGTCAGTCATGCCTGGTAAACATCCACCATGCATTGCTTTCTCGGACTGTTTTCTCCTTGCTGTCACTGCTCCTCTGGCTTGCTTATAGCACTGATGCTTTCTAATTTGTAGGTTCCCACTCCACTGGCATATTTGAATTTCCTTTCCAGTCTGGTTGTCCCTAATTCTGCATTATGCAGAAATTCTCACTTTTGGCTGCTTCACATCTGTGGAATTCTAAGGGGAGAAATCAGATTTGCTTTCTTTCCCAATCAACAACAAATATGAGAGTGAAGTACCCTAGTACTAGCTGTAAATATCTTCACACTGGCACTGCAAAAAGTGTGTTTATACCTTTAGGATTTCCATTGCTCTGAAGGTT
This sequence comes from Acanthisitta chloris, assembly GCF_000695815.1. Classification (NCBI taxonomy): domain Eukaryota; kingdom Metazoa; phylum Chordata; class Aves; order Passeriformes; family Acanthisittidae; genus Acanthisitta; species Acanthisitta chloris. The sequence goes on along the minus strand of NW_008678445.1, from coordinate 4,761 downwards.
GGGAGCTTGCCTTGATTTCTGTGTTATAGCAAGTCACCTAAGTTAGGTGTTTTTTTTAAAAGCCTTATTTTAGAGAGCAGAACATTCTGCATGCTGATCATAGCCCTGAGTCTCTGCTGAGAATTTGCACCAGAGGCAGAACCTAAAATAATATAGGCATAGAAAGGATACTGCAAGAATCCAAAATCTCTGCCTGCTTCAGATTTCAGCTACTGGTTTTGCACAAAGGACATATTTTCTTGCTCATCAAATGTAAAGTAAGACTTACTGTGTTACACATATGTACAGTTTTGAGGGGCATTTTTTAAAACTTGAAGGTAGCTTATTTTGAATTTGCAGTAAATGATGCAGTTTTTCAGAATGTTGTGTGTGTAATGAATCAAAAAAATCATAGTAAAAACCAGATTTCAGCATCTCCTATGCAGAACTAAAAAGAAATGTGCAGTATGTTACTTCTGAATTCAAGTATACATATCTGCAATATCTTGCTGAATGTCTGATATTTCTCCTACACTGTATAAATTCATTAACATCTCTTGGCTGTCAGATAATGCCTTGAAAGTGCACAACAAGCTTTTCATGTGTACTATTTACTTTGCCATATCTTTCCAGGACTAAAATAACACCAAGCTTTTCATGCCTCCATGTATATCATGATTCCTATACCAGTGGTCTTTTTTGTATCCCTTTCGTCCTTTCCATTCATCACAATGTCTGGACTTTGATGCAAAAACTGAGTGTTATTTTTGTTTTTCCACCTTCCACTTCTCCCACTCTAGTTTTGAAGATCCGTTTCACTATGAATTAGCTCCTCTGAAATTAAAGAGTGAAGTAAATTTAGTTTGTTAAAGTGTTTCTTCTTGTGTCACTGAATTTATGTGCAAAATATTAGAAGAGCCTTTGTTTTTTTCTTCACTGTGGTCTTTCTGTATCAAGAGGTGAGAAATTCATCACAGAGGGTTGTGATTTTGCATCTTTAGCATGATGTTACCTGGGTGATAAGGTGTTTTCACTTGCTGTATGAGAAGACTTGTCACAATTTCTCAGTCCTAGGTTTTGTGCTAATGGAGAGGTAGGACATTAGTATTTGAAACAGCTCATCCTATGTATGGCAGGATAAATTTATGACACTTTCACAGGGTACTTTTCTCCACTGCTTACGAGTAAGGCCTGAACACTAAAATTTTCTATAGTTGCAAGTAGTCATGATAAATGAGTGCCAATCCACAGTGGAAAAAGATAGAAATTTCTTGGGAATTCGTCTCTGACTTTTTTCTCTAGTGAATCAAGCAGATGCTAACCTAAAGTTGGAAGTTAAAGTTAGCAGAAGTGATGTAATAAGGAAATCAGAAATCACTTGTTCAGTGTTTCATAATGTCTAAGAATCTACAGAGAGATAGGTGGGATTTGTTTATGTGGATGACCAAAATTAGTTGTTTAACTCCAAGGCTGTAACTGGGTCAGCTGAAATTAATTTTCAGGTTTCTGCTGTGGATTATCTCCTTTGCATGCTCTAGAAAATAAAATGAGGATTTTGAACAGCATGGTCAACAGGACGAGGGAAGTGATTCTTCCCCTGGACTCAGCACTGGTGAGGCCACACCTTGAATCCTGTGCTCAGTTCTGGGCCCCTCAGTTCAGGAGGGATATTGAGGTGCTGGAGCAGGTCCAGAGAAGAGCAACGAGGCTGGTGAAGGGACTCAAGCACAAGTGCAATGAGGAGAGGCTGAGGGAGCTGGG
>NW_008678445.1:0-2766 GCF_000695815.1 Acanthisitta chloris | reverse complement strand
GTGGCACTTAGTGCCATGGTCTAGTAACCACGGTAGGGTTGGACTCAATGATCTTTGAGGTCTTTTCCAACCTGGTGGATTCTACGAGTCTATGAAACAAATATTTTCTCCTCAAAATTCTGCATTGCCGATACATAAACTACACACTTAAATTTCTGTATCAAAGCTTTTTTTTCAATGACAAGTTTAAATTCCTGAAATGTTCCATAGTACGTATTTCACTTATAATTTTGAGGCAGTCTTCCAAAAACATGAACTATCCTTCATTAGTTATGAATCTGTTGTTCTTTGGATCTTGAATTTAAGGTGAGATGAATGGCTTTAAACTGAAACAGAGCAGCTTTATGTTGTATACTAGGAAGAAATTCTTTAATGTGAAGGTGTTGAAGCACTGGCACAGATTGGTCTTTCCCTTTAATCTGATGCAGAATGAATATAATTCTGCTTCATTTTCTTCTGAAAAGCAGTGAAATGTTCTATTAGTAGAAAGAATTATTCATTCATGATCTCATAATGTAATTATCTGTACTAGTTACTGTCAACTTTTTCATGCTCTGTTCAAATTACATGGCATACAACCTTGGTAATGTGTTCAGGCTTCAGTACTCTGAGGCACCACATGACACATTTCTAAACTGAGAGTTTTTGAGGGTCTTTCAGTATAGAGAATTTTATAATTGCTGTTATGTTTCAGCTTTTTACATTTTTACATTTGACGTTGCAGTATCCTGAAACTTATGAGGTTAAAATTTTGCAGATTTCTTCTCTTCCTTATTAGTATCTATAATTTTATGAACGCTCTGAAATTGGGCAAGTGACACACGTTTCACAGAATCACAGAGTCATAGAATTTAAGGGTTGGAATGGACCTTACAGATCATTTAGTCCTTACCCCTTGCCCTGGGCAGGGACACCTCCTCGCTACATCAGGTTGCACAAGACTTCATCCAGCCTGGCCTTGAACACTGCCAGGGTTGGGACAGCTACTTGAACACAATTTATTAGAATGAAAGAGACACTGCAAACAAAAACTGCTTTTTTTTTGTTCTATTGTTTGCATTGATAGGTTGAGAACCCTTTCAAAATTGTTTATTGCATATTGTCAGCTTTTTGTGCAGCTGGAAAATCTCTCATCTACACAAGTCTGTGCTGCATACATACTTCTAATGATCCTCACTCTTTCTGGTGCCTGAGAGTGTTTTGTAAACTAATATAACAGGTCAGAAAGAAATTACAGGGTACTGGAGAAGCACCAGTTAAATTCTGATTTCTGGTCAAAGTACCAGGGACAGTGTCCCTCTATCTGACACTAGTGTGCTGAGTGATACTGGGTCCCTCTGCAGCTTCCCTGTGGCCTCTTCAGATCCTGGAAGGTGCTCTGAGGTCTCTACACAACCTTCTCTTCTCCAGGCTGTACAGTCCCAACTCCCTCAGCCTGTCCTCACAGGGGAGATGCTCCAGTGCTCTTAGCAACTTTGTGGCCTCATGTGGTCTTGCTCCAACTATTCCACATACTTCTTATGTTGAGGGCACCAGAACTGTGTGCAGTATTCCAGGTGGGTCTCACCAGAGCAGAGTAGAGGGGAGAATCGTGAACTGCTCCATTTCTTTGTTAAAAGGAAATGGAAGTGTCAAAAGTCTAAAAGATATATAATGCAAAGAGATTTTCTTTATTGAGTGCCCAGGAGAGTTCCAGTCCATCTCAGAGGTGAACAGTAAGAAAGAGGGTTGACTTCATCCTCAAAATTGCAGCAGTACTTTGGAGCCAGACTTGCTGGCCACTGGCATTCTGCAGGATACAAAAACACAAGCTAAAAACTGTTGTAAGGGAAACCCCTAGATATCAGTGGCTACCCAGAAGGGTAGTAGAAATGTCCATGTTTGACTATGAGATTAACTTTGCTGATGAAGTTTCTTGACCCACTGGAGGCCTTGGCTAGTGATAGGGTTAGCATACTGCAACTTCAGCCATCAAGTTCTTGATTTTGAGATTACAGACAATATGCACAATGAGAGAAAAAGAGCAAAAAGTGAAATTAAGGATAGAAGGACACATTGCAATATTAACTGGTGCAGTTGTTCTGGCTGGCGTAGCAGAGAAGGATTTGGACTAAGACAAAAGATGGATAAGAAAAGAAATTCTCTTTAAACAGAACAGTAACAGCAGGGAATGTGTTTCATAGTCAGCTGTACTTGCAGAAAGGGCTACTTGAAGTGTTTTATCTGAGGTCAATTGCTTATATATTGATTGCTGAAACAACAAGGGAATGTGCTTAGAGCAGTACAGGATTGTGTTCAGCATGTTCAACTACCAAGAAATGTACTAACTGATGTTGCTGAAGGAGTTAAGCGTACAAAAAGATAATTGAAACTGGGAAGTACCAACAATCATAACAACATCCAGATGAAGATCTGCAGGAAAGGCAATGAGAGAAAGTATTTTTGGAAAATCAAGAATTTAAAGAATGTGAAATGAAGAAAAGCCTCTCCCTTGCCAGTGTGAATACTGATTTTGGTTGGGATTCTGCAGTCAGGTAGGTTTTATGACATCCATAGGAATCCAAACACAGGTAATAGACTGATTCTCTGTCATGCAAACTAGAATATAAATGATCAATATGACATACAAAAGGTCTCTGGCAGAATTAAGGAAAATTATATCAGAAATACCAATGCCTATACCAAAACTGAACAAAAATTGTCTGCTTCTCTGTAGTCTGTTCATGGTGGAAATATTGTTTTAATATCTTTGCTGATGATTTGGAT
>NW_008678444.1:0-1504 GCF_000695815.1 Acanthisitta chloris | reverse complement strand
CACGGTCCAGCACCGCCAGACGAAGCCGCCCCAGACCTACTCAGCCCCGGCCCGAGCAGCGCGGGGAGCTACAAACTCACACTGCACTTCCTGGCAGCGGCCGCAGGAAAAGAGGACGCGGGGAGCGGCGAGCGGGAGGCGGCCCGGAGCCGCGCCGCGCCCTCCGCCGCCGGTAGCTTTCCTCCAAAACCGCTGGAGATGCGCGACGGGCGGTGCGTGGCGTGGCTACAGCTGCAAAGGAGTCAGAGGAGGTTCGCTGCAATCTTGAAATTCTTTGACGGGCTGTTTCACCCTTCGGCTGTACTTTAAAGATGAAACTCAACGATGTAGTTTTAAGAAAAAGACTTCTGGCATCGTAACTGCCTTAATTGTAGAGAAAGGCATTTTTTCAGCTATGATCAGCATTTTTGAGAGTATACATGACCATCCTGTATTTTTTAATTTCAAACACTCGCTTTCCTGTATTCTCCAATGATCCAGCTGTATTGGCAGTGCAAATATAAGCCTACATAACATTCTGCGTGAGTTCTGCTTCATTTAACACATGCCCCAAACATTCGGGGAAAAAATAGTCAGGAATAAATGGCTAAATGATAAAGAACTCCCCTGTCCATTAAGATCTCCCCTCATTATCTGCAATTATCTCTATACTACAGTCAAAGTCATTAAATCGAGCTACCAAGTGCTCTTTTGGAATGATTTGCCCATTTCAGGTGTATAAGCCTCAAATGGGCACAATTCACTCCATGCACTGCCCAGATTGCTGCAGACAAATCCAAACCCCTCCTGTGCCTCCTGTGGAGTTGCTGTGTGGGAACCAGGAATGGCATGTGCCTCAGACAAAACAAGGAGGGACATGCAGCTCTTTTCCACACTTGAGGCTTGGAACGGTTCTGACTTTTCAGCAGCAAGTCCCAGGAAGGAAGGAAATAGAATAACTTCTTATCACGCTGTAGCCATCTCCAGGGATATTTACCAAGGTCTTCCCAGTTGATTTCCTTCCCTCTAGCAGAGACAATACAAAATTAGTCCCCAAGGGAAAAATTCTCTTGCACCAATTCTGTGAAGGAGGAAATCATACTGCTTTATGGATTATTTCAGATTTAGCACATATATCATGTGAGTGGATGAGGCACACTCTTCAGTCTTCATGGAGCTTCAGCCTTCCAACAAAAGAAAAAAAAAGGGAAAAGAAAAGAAATAAACATTTCACAAGAACCACACAAATGTCAGAGAAATCCCCACGAAACTTCACATTTGACTCCTCCCTCAGCTCGGGCAGGGGTGGGCGATCTCAGAGCCCGGCGTGCGTTTGACATTTACTTTAATGTCAAATGCATCAGCACACATCCACTTCCCAGTTTTCACCAGAACTGGCAAGTCCACACCTATATCCATCCATCCATCCATCCATCCATCCATCCATCCATCCATCCATCCATCCATCCATCCATCCATCCATCCATCCATCCATCCATCCATCCATCCATCCATCCATCCATCC